>NC_140298.1:46012428-46304211 GCF_964211825.1 Aythya ferina | reverse complement strand
GGTTCAGTACATGATCCCTCTTCTATAAACATAAGGAGTAATAGTTTTAAAAATCTGAAGCAAACTGCAAGGAATTGTCTTTAAAACCTTGGAAACCTCTCCAGGCACCTGCAATGCAAGAACAAGATGACCATGACAGTATCTTTACAAACACCTGATTTAAAAGGACCATTTACAAGTGAGAGAGCAAAGTTTTCAACTACTGGTCAGTGATAACTATCTTTAAGCTCTTTAGAAAACGTGGTTTTCCAATGACAACGTAGCTACGTTTGAGATTTTAGCTTATGAAAGCTATTATGCTTCCACCTCCCTTTCTGATTCTCTGTAAAGACAACTCCATTACTCCATACACTGTGAAATCCTGGGACATAGGGAGGTTGGATTTTATTTTTGAAGTGGTCTGCAGGCAAAGGGATACATCTCTAAAATAATAAATTTCTATACCTTCTTCTCGTAGCTTGTACTATTCCTTTCCTATGATCACTTAAAACTCATCTAACATCTAATTACCATCAAATGGGGCAGTGCTGTTTCATCTTCCAGGACCAACTGCATATTCTAGATGGTTTCTTGTATTTTCACAAACTTGTGAGTAATTAGGTAGTGAACTGCTTGGAAAACGCACCCATCTGAAAACGGATGCGACAAAAAAGTTTGATTTCACCAGATCTCTTCACTGGGAATGAAAAGAGTAGTGAGGACATGTCATGTGCTGTCAACCTATATTTGTGTTACTTATTTTATATTATTCTGTTCCCAAAGTCCAGCACACATAATATTAGAATATATAACTAAAATAACCTTTTTATTTTTTTTTTTTTTTTTTTTTTTTACCACTGTCCATTAAAAGATTTGATTAGAATTAAAGACAGACCAGAGTCCTTCATACTAGCAATCTTCAATTCTAAAATAATCCAGAGCTGTATGTGAATTTCTAGTGCCACACACAGTGCTTCCAAATACATAATGTTCACTTCTCTCTTCTCAAGAAAGGCATTTTTTTTTACCAGTGTTTTCAGAATATACAAAACACTTACTAAGAAAGTACTTACTTGCCTTCAGACAAAAAAAAATAATAAAAGTTCAATGTTTTTCAACATCAGCAGACTACCTAGTCAAGGTAGTCAAAAAAGCATAATTTTTTGTAACACTTTTACATTAAGAAAATCAGCAGATATTTTATCTCGTTGGAGCTCTCCAGCTAACATCAAGTTTATCTTGAATTTAAAGCAGAATATAAACCTTCTTGTCAGCAACAAACATAGCTGATACTTTTCAAGCTTACAATTGCCATGAATGGAGAATGAAATGCCTGGGTTTTGGTATTATTATTATTTAATGCTAGATGATAATTTTACATCAGTACAAACTCAAAACGTCTTCT
Source organism: Aythya ferina (assembly GCF_964211825.1). Lineage (NCBI taxonomy): Eukaryota > Metazoa > Chordata > Aves > Anseriformes > Anatidae > Aythya > Aythya ferina. The sequence continues at coordinate 46,302,827 of NC_140298.1, read as the reverse complement.
TTGGAAATCTGTTCATAGGCATTTTGTGCAATTTTTCCACAGCGTAAAACAAATCAGTTAATGTTAAAAGTACTCCCTATAAGAATATATCAAGTTTCAACTGAGCAAAACTGTAATCCTAAGCCAGTAGCATGATATCCTTGCATTCCTCTGATGTGGCATGGAATGACTGAATTTAAAACATTATTTAGTAGATTCATGGCCAATATGGCATTAATTCAAGTTATCAAAAATACTACAAAGTAATCTACTAGATGACTACTTTGTGGTCATCTTTAGTTTAAAAGCAAAAACAAACAAAAAACACACCAAATGCAAACCACCCATCCCAAAACCAAGAAAATCCATTGCAAGAAATCACTTGTTAAGAGATTCTTTGAGAGACATCTAGGAACTTATTTACAGAGGACAAGCATTTCTCCCAATATCGAAACTAGGAAAGCAATTTAGTTCTACAATATTAAGAAAAAACATGTTTGAGCGTTGCTCTTCCTCATGCTCAGGACACACAAACACTAAAGCTTCTAATAGCAGCTCATCTCAGCTTCCTCTAAATCAAAGGAACACTTGAGAAATTTCCAAGGGACACTATTGCCTGCTTTTATGGTTCTAAGACAAAAGGGTTGTAAAGGGATGCCTAAACACCTAAGACCACATGAAACAACAATTATGCTCTCTATATAGGTAAAATTGAATCATATAATAGAATGGCTTGGGTTGGAAGGGAACTTAAATAATCACCTAGTGCCAACACCCCTGCCATGGCTGGCTGTCCCAGATCAACTCCTTGTCTTGCATGTGCCTTGACTTTACTTCCAGTAGGATCTGTTCCATGATCTTCCCAGGCACAGAGGTGAGACTCACTGGTCTGTAGTTCCCAGGTCTCCTTTCTTACCCTTACTTGCAGCAAGCAGCCATTCCCCATCACAGTGACCACAGCACTCAACTGGCAGCTTTGTTCTCCTGAAACTACTTCTGGTTTTCAAATAGAGATTTTCTACTGTAAAATTTATATAAAAAAATATAACAATTTGGAGTATTTAGGTTTTGTTTTTCTCTTTTAAGTATGCCTCCTAGAGCATCTGAGATCCATGCTTCACACACATACACCTTTTATATTGAGCCTTTATTTCAACATGTACGAAGAAGAGGTACTGAACTGCTGTATCAGTTAAGGACTACACTTCCCACTTGTATGGAAAAGATCCTGGAAAGATATTCTGCAATTAAAATAAACATTTCAAAACCAGTGATAAAATATTACTACTTTGCTCAGGATCTAGTGCTCAATCTCACCCTCTCCTCCTGCTCCAGTACCTCATGAAAAATAAATAAATAAATAAAATCCAACTTTTCACTATATGAGTACATCATTACTAGGAAGTTACTGTATAGACATCTAGTGTGCAGACATGCCACACACACACACACTACAACAACTGCTCCCTTGATGGAGCTTTAAAGAAACTGATAGAATCCTACCAAGGATTTTGCCCCCATTAGAATGGTATATAGTTATTGCCAAACTAACATACCATTTAATAATTTTATACATTTATCTGCTTATTCTATTATAAAAATGCATAAAGATTATTTTATTTTATCAAGTAAAAATATTAAGAGAAAAATTACAATTAATATAATTCAGTACATAAGCATGGCATATGTACCTGTCTTGCCATTTAAAGGAAAAAAAAAAAACATATAAAAATTGAAATATTGTTGGACAGTGTGATGATTAAATCAGGACGAGTGAAAGAACAATCAGAGCTATGTTTATTCACATTAAGATAACAGAATTTTTTCTGTGAATCACAGCAACAAGTTGGAAGCTGTATACAGCCCCTATTTCAGAGAGCTTTTGATTTTAGATGAGGCACTAGACAGATTACTTTGGGGAGTATCAGAAAGCAGCTAAACAACTGAATCTAGTATATTAAAGTCTGGCTCTGACTGCTTGGAATATAGAGAAACCTCAGCAGAATAGTGGTGCTTTTGTTGGAACATGAGAAGTGAAATTCTTCTTTCTGTCAAATCAGATAGAACAGCATCCAAAACATGCACTCTACTTCTGTGTCGGCACTTACAGCACTGATTTCACCTGGCTTTCATGTGTCTCAGTTTCTTTTAAATAGCATCATGACAGAATGTGCCATTTAATTAAAAAAAAAGTTTTAACAGCACTACCCATGGTCACAGGAAGAAAAAAAAAAAAAAGAAAAAAGCTAATGTCATGGTATCTTGATGATGAAAGTTGTTCTGTACCTCAGAACAATGACACTGAAATTAAGAGAACTGTCTTCTCTGTTTAATGCCTTGCTTATCAGAAACAGCATCTTCAAAACATTAGGTTTTCTTTGAAAGAAATATGTGCTATGCCACTCTGAAGTAAAATTGTGGGAAATGCAGGAGGACAAGACTTTAAGAACTAATTATTGATTATGATTAGATTCATGTTGTTTAAAAAGGAGTGTTATCAGAGTACACTAACCTCTGTAACACCCTTTTTTTCTGTCTTCAGAGCAGCAAAGGACACTGTCACTAACTTTTTATTTCAAAATAAAGCATTGACCTCTCTTATAATATTGAAATATGGTATTTCTATCTTTGCCTACAAAACTTCTTTTCATTTAAGTATCACCTCAACGTATAATAAACATTAAATATTGAAATCAAAGATGATCGAGCATATAAATTTTATGTTCATATAAAAGAAAGAATGAAGTTAAATGATTTCTGCACTTTGCTTTCTTGTAGGTTTCGATGAGTCCAAATTACTACTATTTCACTCTGTGAAAGAATAAACTCAAACATATTGAAAAGCTATGATAAAAACTGATAATATTCCTGACACTAAAAGATGAGCTCAAGATAGTATTTTAGTCTTAATGTCATAGCTTAACACTCATATCAAATAAGATTGATTTCAACATTGATATATCTTTTGCTAGAAACCACATCCATTATTTACAACTCCCAGACACCGTCTAACAGTATATATGCTTGTGCACACAATGACTTTGCTCTACGTACCCTGCAAAAATGTTTTCAGATGTAATTTGTGTCAGGTCCCTTTAATCAACTAAAGAGCTCGCTCTCTTTCTCTTCCATATTCCCTCCAAAAACGTATAGATAAAATATTGACTGCCCATAAACACTAATCTCCATTAGTTTAATCATATGCTGTTACTGACAACATCTAGTCAGAAGAAATATTTTTGCATTCAGTGATCATCTGTATGACAAAGTGACAACAACCTAGCCTGACCAAAGACAGAAATGCTGACCTGAGTCTTGAGTTTAGTAAAAAGCTCCAAGTTCACTAGAATTCACTTCCAGGTGAAAAGAACCCATAATAGCACTCAGCATGGCAGCGTTGAATTTTCATTCTTTAGTCTTACTGTGCCTTTCTGGCAAGCATATCTATAAGCCTGAGTCGAGACTTCAAATACCCCCAGCATAGGGTACTCACTTTCTATTTAAAAAGAAAAAACAAGAAAAAGAAAAACAAACAAACAAACAAAAAAAACCAACACCAGTCATAGAATGCAAACATTTATATTGAACGTTTTCTTCTACTTTCCATATTCCTGTGCACACAGTAATCTATTCCGAGGGCTCAACACCAATCAGATTGTAAGTATGAACATCAATTCCCAATAAGACACAGAATTACAGGAAAATACATCTCATACATCAGAAGAACAATTTTAAAAATGGTATATGAGGGGGCTTGTACCTAAGGTCCTAGCATCCTAAGACTCTCATCTAATTTATCCTATTTTCAGAACTGGAAAGCATTCCTACCAACTCTTTCTTAACTCAATGGGAGTTCTCCGTGTAATGTTGCCAAGTCCTAAATGTGCAGTTCACTGTTGTTTGCTTTTTTTGTTTTTCTTCTTCCCTCCTAACATCCATACCACCCCATACCCCCAGCACAACTTAACCCAAAACAGTATAATTAAAACAAACAAACAAACAAAAAAACTATTCAGGGTCTAATGATTTTCCAGATCACCCATAAATTCTGAGAGCAGCAACAAATTTTCACACTTCAGCTGAAAAAAACAGACAGACATACATGTGTATCCAACAAAATTAGGGCAGTCTGAAATACAGCAATGATTATATGAACCTTTCTAAAACAGTATTATGTTGAGTAGAAATAATCTTGTTTGCATCTAAATTTGTGAATTCATCTGTGAAAAGCATCACTGATCTTTACACCTGCAGAAGGTTATAAATTCTCAGTGAAACATCTTCTGTGATGAGATAAAGGAAGATAAATCAAAAGCCTTACCACTGCTTTTGGATCATTCCCTCAGGTGTCACATTCACAAGAAAGCATCCTTATACTTATTACAGCAAGCATAACATAGTATAACAATAACAGAAATTTAATTTGAGACATTAAAACAGTACTGTAAAAGACAAGACAAATTTGTGGAGAATATATCCTCACCTAAAGATAGCAGATGTTTTACCATACTTTTTAAAGATATAACCCTGTAGAAGCCTGAGAAAAAAAATACTTCAATAACAGTCATCCAGCCTGCTTTGATTCTTTTGTAAATCCGACTGCTTAGTAGAGGAGAAGAATTGTACATATTTGGATAATTCATACCGAGTTATAATAAAGTGCTGTAATAACATACTGGCCTTCAAATGATAAAAGGAAAAGCATTGGTTTAAATGATTTTAAATCATGAGCCTCCAAAACTTTTCTTTTTGTTGTGCAGACATTACAAAAAAAAAAAAAAAAAAAAGAAAACAGCTAATGGCTTCAGGCAACAACTGTCCTGTCACTGCTTCCCTCTATGCAACGCAGTGGATACTCATTGCATTCCCTCAGTCCATGAAATCTGAACTTGTGCACCTTTAATTTTCACCCCACACCTTCTTTTTGAAATGAAACCTCCTATTAACCAGTTTTGTTGTTTGAAAATATTTTCCTCAGTATTTAGTAAAGGAAGAAAGAATGTGTTTTGTCAACCACTGGGAAACAAACAAAGACACACACAAGCAGACCGCACAAGTGACCCAAGATCATATGCAAAAACACACCTGTTACCTTCAAAGCTCACATTTTGCATTTACATTCATCATTTTGTATCAGTGTAGAAACAATACAATGTAAGTGTGCACTACAGTATCCATCACATCAGACCTCCTTGTTAAGTTTATTCACGCCTAAATTGTTTCCTGTCCTAACTTAAGCAACTCCCCATTAAATGAACACATTTTTTGCAAAGTTTGAATGCTGTGGCTATATTCTGCTGTCATACTAGTTTTTAAGTTTGTGATGTTTTTTGTTTGTTTGTTTGCTTGCTTGTTTTGTTTTAATCATCTCTCCTCTCCCTCTCCAACACAGACTTCCTACAGCCGCTGTCAGGGTGAAATTTTGTAAATGACATATTGCTTTTTGGACTTTCCATGGTCAAATTCCCACTTTCTGAAATTCAAACATTCACTTAATCCCTTTGCCTCCTCATTTTGCATCTTCCACCTGGGCTCCTCCTTCATTTTCACGTTGCAGTTTTCCACTACTGAGGACTGAGATACTGAACTTTCAGTTGTGTTTAGTCTACATACACATCAGGAATGGTTTGTGCTCTTTGTAAACAGTAAGTTCTTATCTGAAGTATCATTTATCTAAATACTGCCCAAATTCTTTCCTTTTAGATTTTAAATTACTACAGATGCACTTTGGAAGACACAAAGAAAATAAAGTAAAAGCAAACCAAACTGCTTAATCGCATTAATTTAACAACAGCATAATGTTCACATACCAAATTCTGTTTTTGAAGAAGCAAAAGACCTGTGGAAGAAGTTTAACCTACTCTTTTAAGTAAAAGTTAAAAAAGGAGGTGATTTCTAATTTCGTATATCTTGCATTTTCTGCCAATCTCCATGGCAGGGTCTAGACGGCTTATATGCAAACCATTCCTTAACTGTCTTTAAAAAAATTATTTAATTTTCTAAGTTAGTGAAAATAAAGCTGAAATGTCCATTTTTGCTATTACAATATGTGGATTTAATTCCTTATTTTTTATAGATTTGAAGTTATGCAATAGAGGTGATCAAAAAAAAAAACACCAACCAACCAACCAACTCAATTGCACAGTAACCAACACAGAAACACGAAAGAATTTCTCTCTTATCTGAAGCAAGATCACACAAGCATTTTTAAGTGTATCCCTCTTCAGATATTATTTGAAAGCTATTTTTAAAAATCTATGGTAGTAGACCTTCCAGTTTGTATTGCTCTTATTACCACATATTTCATACTTAATCTGCATTTCCCTGCTCAAAACACTACATTTTCTCTTACAATACTGTGACTTTCAATGGAGAACTATCTTGCTCCATGTAACAATTTCTGTCAGACTGACTGATATTCTACATCACCCTCTTTACTTCATCTTCTCTTTTCTAGATCAATTAAAGCTTACTGTGTCTTCTAAACCTCTTGCAATTTCTGCTGCTTTCCTTTGGATTCTGACTCATTTATATGCTCACAGTTTGGCGTTCCAGTGTGAGCATGTGTGTTAGTTAACTAGAGCCTCACCAATGGTAAATAGAGTGGAAATGTTATTTCTCAGTGCACCTGTAATATTTCTGCCAGTAAAACTTTCACCATACTTTGTTGACTTACTCATTCTGCTGCCCAGTAGGAATCTATCCCCATATCTGATTCTGTAGTGCTTCTACCTGGCTATTTCTGGTTTTACATTTGCATGTACTGAATTTAGTATAATTTATCATACTTTGCTTTGTTCATTGCAAATCACTACTCCAGTTTTGAGATTTTCAAATGATAAAGATTCCTTCTTGCTTGGTAGCATCCACTGATGTCTGTGCATGTATTCCTTCTTCCATGAAAGACGTAAAACATACCTAGGCTAAAAGAAGATTTTCATTGGCTGTCAGGCTCAAGAACAACTGACTAATAATTTCTCTTTGAGTAACTTTGTTCAGTTGGTAAAATAATCTCATTATAACCACTTAAGTGAGAGTTCCCTGTTTTACTTATGATAATGCTAACGCACCCAATGGCATTAAGGTTAAGATAAAGTTCTGTAAGTCACCACAGCAGCACTCAAAGCCACGAGCAGAAAAGCCTGAAATGGTATAGGAGGAAGAGAGTAAAGCAGGGCACAAGCAGCCCTTATCATCATAAAGTCCACTGCCACATAAAAGTCAGGGAAATGATGGACACCTATTGTTGTTATCCTTCTGAATGCCTGAAGGATGAAAATTTGGGAGTGCCTCTCTGAAGGCACACCAAGAAAACACACAATGGCATGGAGAGAAAAGGTATGGCACATTCCCAAGCACCGTCCCCACGCTGCAAAACAATTGCCTCACAAGGAAACTGCTTCTCTTGCTGCCCAGGACAGAAACACAACACACCCAGGCAGAATTGCAGGTGAGCAGCTCTTGCTGTGGGACAAAGAGGAGGAGGTAGGCTACCAAAACCCAGTATTGACTGGAAGGGAGGATACTACATGTAACCCATACAGAATTAGGGCCTGGACAAAAATGATCAAGAAGAATGTCATCGAGTCCTACTGCCTGGACCACACCTAGCTCCATAAATATTCTTTGCCTGTCATGTTCCTACTATGCACCATTGATACAACTATCTAATGTTTGGTCAAAGAAAACCTTTCTAGAGTCATTCTTTCAGTCCTGTGTTCACTTTATCTGTGAATTCTCTCTGAATCCACTGTCTAAGCTTTTTTCTACAGAACATCTTGGGTTTTGTTTCACACAAGCTGTAACTCATATCTCTCCATTTTTGATTCTTCTCACAGTGGTACATTTTTCCAGTTACTCTTCATAACTTAACTTCCATATTCCGTCACGTCAAATGAATGTCCAATATTAATGTTATAAAACATTTAGAATATGTTAAATATTAAGAACATGTCAAATATTAAACAACCCACTCACACAAAATCAAGTCTTTTTAAATAATGGAGTTATTCTAAAAGGGCTTTGATTAGTGAAATTAAGTATTTGTCTTATAGTAGTTTTTATTCAGGAAAAAAAAAATATTTCATCATTTCTATGAAGTAATATAAGCAATAGGAAAAAAAAAAATACCATAATAACAAACAAAAAAGAATACAACATCTGGTGCTTACCTTAAAAACAATGAGATCATGCTGTTGACTTTAATGAATTTTCTGCCTCCAAAGAGCAAAAGGACAAAAACCTGGTCCTGAGGTTTGGCTGATGTATCTGCCAAGCCTCTCTCCATCATATTTGAAAAGTCCTGGCAGCCAGGTGAAATCCCTGGTGACTGGAAAAAGGGAAACATCGCTCCCATTTTTAAAAAGGGTAAGAACAGAGACCTGGGGAACTACAGGCTGGTAAGCCCCACTTCTGTGCATGGGAAGATCATGGAGCAAATCCTCCTGGAAGCAATGTCGAGGCACATCAAGAAGGTGATCTAGGGCAGACAGCATGGCTTCATCAAGAGCAAATCGTGCCTGGCCAATCTGATGGCCTTCTATGATAGAGTGACTGCATCAGCTAATGAGGGAAGACCAACCAATATCATCTACCTGGAATTCTGTAAGGCCTTGGAGACAGTCCCACATGACATCTCTATCACAAATTGGGTAGAGAGGGATCTGAAGGGTGAACTGTTTGGTGGATAAGGAATTGGCTGGATGGCTGCAGCCAGAGAGTTCTGTTCAATGGCTCTATGTCCAGGTGGAGGTCAGTGGCGAGCTGTGTCTTTTAGGGGTCCGTCTTGGGAGGAAGGTTGAAACTTGATGATCTTTAAGGTCCCTTCCAACCCAAGACATTTAGTGATTCTATGATAGAATTACTTGCACTAAAACATAATTTTCTTTTCACACTGATATAAAATGATGTTTTTTTAAATTAGATTTTTAAAGTTGTTTTGTATTTTATAAACATTAACATTTTGTGGGTAAAAATAATCAGAATCGCATTACATTGGAAATTAATATTATATATGATAGCTTCAGAATGCAAACTCAAAATGTTTTTGACTTCAAATTCTGTCAAAAATTATCTAGAAGATAATCATTCTTGAATACATAGGATGAAACTTCATACTATGGAAGCTGCATAGCCGAATTAGGCCTCCATTCAATACATTATCAACTTATACTTCCTCTTGCAAAGTTTAAGCAGAAGAGAAGATTTGTCAGACAAAGGCTCTCTCTAGATGTGGCAATTACGAAAAACCTACAAGTATGTATACAGTGTTTTGATCCTTCTTTTTATACTATTTTTGTTTTCAATATTTACTTCAATACCAGCTATTGCAGCCATGCTTCAAAACACATTTTCTCGAATAGTGTTCTACAGGCAAGAGGGTCTCTATAAATCAGAAGCAGCAGAGAGCTAAGATAAAGCCTCTCCCTTCTTTTCCCGAAAAAGGACCCATTAGACACTCTTTTTCCTAGACATTGCCTTGAGAAAAATGTTCTATAATCAAATTTTAAAGAGGAAGACAGTGAAGGGAGATCCTCCCAGAGAACCAGGAAATAATGCCCATTGTCAAACGGGAGAGAGTGGAGGAGCTAGGAGAAAAACACTGTGTATTAATGAAATTCACTGTGTGATTTATTTCTAAATAATAATTCCCAGACGTGTCAGTGTTGTACATAATTAAAACCACATTCTATTCATTCTGGCTTCTTACACAGCCAATGAAATACATAATGGATCACTTGGTGCCAAATTTCATTTCAGAATAATTTAGGTATCTCTTAAGAGAACTACTTGCTTGAGAGGTAACATGGTCTTTCACAACAAATATTATACCTAATGTTGCCATCGTAATAAAAGACTGCATAATCTTCCAATAACAGGAGTCCCATTGTTTCTAAAACATTTGTGTACCTAATCCTAACAGAAATAAAACATGTTTGTGTCTTAGTCCTAAATGCTGTGTATCCAATCCAACTGAGTGTCTGGGGCACAAACCCTGCAAGCTCCTCACAATTAGAAATTCAGCTGAATTTTGCAACCATTGCCTACGTAGCCAGGAGAGGGCGAGCCCGAAGAGAAGTAATATTTTGAGATACACAAGCCACTACTTTGGTGATTTCCATATGAACAATGCAATGAGCAGTACTGAGATCTAGCACTACCCTGGCATTCTGAAAAGCTCTTTCCCATCAGACTTCCATGTCTGGCATTTTAAATATGTACAGACAAAGTGTGGGTTTTTTGTTTGTTTGTTTTGTTAGTTTGTTTTTGTATTTTTAATCTATGAAACTTGGATTAAATTCTACAAATACATGACAAAGAGGATACAGAGCCTTATGTAGAAAGAAGCCCCAAACGAGTCCAAATATTTTAATAACTTTTGACTAATACCTGTAACATTGCACATATACCATGTTTACTGATGTTCTCTTTGGCACCACTTAAAATGATTCTGTTGAATCTTAGCACCAGTCCTGCACATCCCAATGCAGGTACCACAAAAAGTGGAGCTTTAACAGTTGTTTGGGTATTGCTTTAGACTGTAAAGCTTCCCAAAAATCTTTGGATAACAATTTCAATTTTTAGCCTGTGCTGCTACTGCTTCACTACCCACAGTAGCAGCAATTTAAGGTTACTTCTAGCAGCCTTATAAATGTTCAACAACAGTAGCCCTTGCAGTGGTTGCCCATGCCTTGATACCTGCGATTAACACAATTATCTTGGCGCGTCTGGTATGGATTGGGCTTCACAGTGATGTAAAATCAAATAAAATTTTTCCCTACATGTACCTATAAAAGAGACATCTCTAAGTACACTGAAGTGTTAACAAACAAACATAAAAAGAAAATTCAAATTACTTAATGCAAATTTGGAAACATTTATACACAGATGAATGAAAAGTTTGAAAACAAAAGGTTTACACAAAGATACAAAAAAAGCATGTGATTATGAAATATGTTCAATTTCAGACCTTAAAAATACTAGGAAACTTAAAAGTTTTGAGATTGCGTAAGTTAATGACACCATCATACCACTTAGTTTTAACATTCTGCAAAATTAACACAAGAAAATATGATGCTTTCAAAGTATGTGCACATCTTTCAAAATCCAAAGTACTAAACCCACAATTTCATACCGAAGGCCATACAATAAGATTTATAAAGCTGAAAAGAAAAAATAAAAAAGGTGAAGGGCTTCAGAGAGAGTACTAGTCTTCTACTAGCCTTCTGCATTTACCATGGACACATTCATCAAATGAATTCATTATTTATCATAGATTCTGTCTTAATTTCTTTTTTATTATTATTATTTATTTTATTTTATTATTATTTTTTTTAATTCAGCTCCATGGTAAGGTATCACGTTCCTGAAAACCATGTCTCTTATAAGCTTTAAACAGCATTTTAAGTTGGGCCTGCCTGCCATGTTTTACAAACACTATACACGGTATTTTACATTTGATGCAGCAAGTACAGTCAAATATACATCATGCCCGATGAATTAAGCACACTTTTTTGAGCGGACATTTATTCTCTCCAAACAATTTAGAAATAATACTAAATAGTTTAAACAGACAGAACTCTGGCCTCAATTCAAGAAAAGCAACAAGATATTAAAAAAAAAAAAATAGGAAAAAAGAAAAAAAGAAAAACACACTCAACAGAGCTGCCTTTTCCAGACAAAGAGCCTTTTTTTCCTTCCTTTTGGCAGAGAGCTTTGGGCACTAAGCCAAGGAGCTACTTATCAGCTGTTTGACATCAGGGGAGGCCCACGTGCGTCAGCGGGCCCAGCAGGGACCCCGGCTCATGGCAAGGCACCAAGTGGTCCTTATCTTATCAGTCTGCAGAGTCTGGCACTTCATCCACTGCAGTGTGAAAAGAAAAGAGAGAATAAAAAGGGGGGGAAGGAAGGAAGGTGTGTGTCACTGGGAGGGAGGAGGCCAAAGGGGACCCATAAACCAGGCTGCACTGTAGAATAGGGCTGGATTACACTTCGGCCTACCCTGCTGCTGCGGAAAATCACGGCAGCAATTTCTCCCATTTTCCCCATACACTTTGAGGGGGGAAGAATGACTTCTCATTTAGCTTCAGAGAAGGCAAAACAACGCAAGATTGAGGGACAATGCTACCTTTCATACATGGCTGGCTGAGGGGGCTGCCAGAGAAATGGGGGATACACTCATTAAAAAGCTTATCAAGGTAAGCACATCCTCCAGGAAAATTCTGAACCAGCGCAGTTGCTTATTACTAACAAGATTTAAATGGCCTAGTTTATTCCTTCAAACACACAGCTTCAACAAGATTTATTACGTAGGCAAATTATTCTTGGGGAGGTGCTGTATCATAAGTCTTGTTTAAGTACAATCCCAAGCTTAAAAATTGATTGCACAAAGGAACCTTTGTTTTTAGTACTTAGAAAAACATTCACCCAGGAAGGCAATCAAGTAAAACATCTGCTTTCCAAGGTTTATTCCCACTGAAAAATTAATATAATTACTCAGAAAAATATGATTTGTCTTACCCTGCCCTTCCTACACAATATGTATGAATCAGACTGCAAAAGAAAAAGTCACCTCCTTCAGATTAATTTGCTTAAATGAAGCACTATTCTACCTCTGAAGCTGCATCACAAGGTATAAATTACAAGACAAAATGAGAAGCTGTTAAAGTATCTGTGAAAATTAGTGGTTTTGTACCCCAGACCACTTTTTCTAATTATTTCCAGGTATTTCCCTTCAAAACCTTTTCATCTTATACTGCAGTGAGCCAGACTGACATCAACACACAAAGCCAAACTACTCAACACTTGTACAGAAACTTTATTCATTAAGGATTCAGCAGAGCTTTGTGAACACTCACACCTCCTTGTCAAAGGACCAGGACTGGGCACTCTCTCATGGATTTGGTTCACTCCAATGAAGGTTCTAGGTTTTCACAGAGAACGTCATAAAAAATTGTTATGTTTTGCTGCATACTGCCCTCCCATGCTTCAGAAGTTTCATTCTTCATGTTAAGTCAACTTTCTAAACCATAATAATACTGTGTAGTTTGTGGGAAGATGATTCCATCTTCCTCTGAAGATGGAATATGCTTTTATGGTCAAATGAACTAGCAGAAATGAAGAACTAAATGAAAACACATCCTAAGCCTTTGTCAACATTGCCAGTAGGAGAATAAAATCTGCACTATGAGTTTAGTGTATTTTGGGAAATTTTCTAGTACAAGCAGTACACTTTCCACTCCAAATATGACCTGACTATTTGTTAGGTAAATACCAATAATTCTTACGTGAAATACAAAATATAAATTTATGATCAAAGACCGTGACATTTAAAACAGGATGAAATACTACATATCCACTGTTTTGCCCTGAAAATTATGAATTGATTACAATGTGACCGATGTGACTTTTTTTTTCTCCTGATTTTTATGATTCTGAATTATTTTTGTTTTCTTACTTGTTACTTAAAGTAGCAACCTGACTGACATTAACAAATAAATGAATAAATAAAAGTTATCAGGTTTAGTAGATGGGAAGAGAAAAATACAATTTGAAGCCTGAAAAGAAACATCATTTTGCTACAACTAATCTGCAATCTAACCTCCACAGATGGATTTCTGCGCTTGGATAAAGTGCATACGGACTGGGATACAAAATACAAAAGCTGATTTCTTTCATAATGACAAAAATACAAAGCAACATCCAACCTATCAATTTTTTGATAACACCTGTATTTCCCCCTCTCTCAAGTCCTGCAGAATCAAGTTAGGCCTTGAAAAATGAGTCAGATGATAACCCCTTGCATACTCTTGTTGAGTTTTTCATTTAGAATTTTTCATTTAGAATTTAAATTCTAATTACTGAAAATGTCATGTCTACCAAAGATTTCATGTCACAACAGGCACATTCTTGCCCATCGAACTTCTGCTGTTTATATTGTGATGACTTACAAAGAAGGACCTTAATTTAATTTTCAGCTTCAGATTTTTCTTGCTGCCAGGAAGGAAGAAGTCGGTTGAAGAATTCTGCTGTTGTTGTTTTAAAGTATACTTTTGATTGTATTCAGATTTTAATGGGATTTTTTTTTCTTACTTTTCTTTTTGCAGGGAAAAGAGAAGAAAATTGGAGGAAAAAAAAAAAAAAAAAAAAAAAGGAAGAAAACAATAGAAAACAACTAGAATTCAGGTTATTTACAGGGAAGGGGTTACTGTTCGCACCCAGTCTAACTATAATCAAGTAGTTCTCCTGTGAACAAAACTCCATTAATTGGTATAAAGCCTATTGTAAAAGCTTATCTGGTAGTAAAATGAAATAGAAAAATAAATCAAAAAAATAGAAATAGAGAAGTGTTGTAATTGAATTTATAAAACAACCAGATGCTTCACTTCTATCCCAGCATATGAAACAAAAACAGGTATAATGTTTGTTTTTGGAGAGCTCAGTTTGGGTCTTGAACTCTGGATCCGGTCTCACAAACCACTGCAAAGACAACACAGTCCCCCGGAGGAGGCTGCGCCAAACCTTTCTTACTGTGGCCAGATTCCTTGTCAGCGGAAGAAATACACTTCTGCCAATCACAATGCTATCCCAGAGGAAAAAATCCAGATGACATATCAGCCTAAATGCCAGGGAAAAAAAAATATATTAAAAAAAAAATAAAAAAATCTGGACCTCTGGATAAGAGCATGACCTGCCAGAATGACACAGAATGGGAGTACTGGAGATGCAGCCACGGTACAGCTAGTGATCTTATTCAAACATGGTCAGCATTTCAACGTAAATACTTGTAGCTGCAATCATTGAAGAATTACTACCAAATTTCACAAGGAGGTGGCAGTTCTGGATTAAAATCAGTGATTTTAAAATTAAAAAAATTCAAAATATTTGTTGAAAAGTATCACTCAAGCTGGTGGGGGAAGGATACATTTTAGTTATCTTTTAAAGGATCAAAAAATCAGTTTAATTGCTGATATTAATGTATCTGTATGATATGTTACAAATTAATTTATCTGAAATTTGAAACAGATCACAAATTCACACAGATTATTTTATATTCTCAGTAACTGACATCAAATGAAGATTATAACTGAGTAGCTAAGGTATTTATTCTTCCATTTAGGTGACAAGTTCCATATGGGGACAGGAAGAGCATGTTATTTACTCAACTGCAGAATGTTTCATGCAACAAAGTCAAACTAAGCTGAAAGAGGAACAGTCCTTTGGCAACCAATAACCTGAGAATCAAAAAGTTTAAATTTAATTTCCTAATTCTTGTGTGTGACCCCAGAACATTGCTCCACTCCATGTGTGTTATTTCTGTATCTGTAAAATGGAAATATTTTTTCTCATTCAAACTTCATTACTTCTCAGAGTAATATCCCAGCTCATACATTCTAGTTTGATTCATTTATTTCGTATGATAATATCAAAAGAATCTCTTCACATGCTTAAAGATAACCACTTCTGTGGTCCACAAAAGACTTCTGTTTGTACTCTGCACAGGTTGAACATCCCATTTAGCAAAGTGAGGCCTTGATCTTGACCACATCTTCTATAATAGTCTAATAAAAATAAATCTTTTCATTGATCATTCTTTTATAAGCACTTTTATTGACCTCCATGAGTGTTTTCTTTCTACTTTCCATGAGTGTTTTCTCCAGAGATCTTCAAATTGTGAGATGGATAAAGCCATCCCCAAACTTCCCTATCTTGTCAAGAAACTGCATCAGACCTTGAGGTAACACTGCTGTTTTGACATCCTGATGTAATTCTGTTCAATAGTCTTATGTATGTAAAAAGGAAAGCATTAAGAAACCAAAACTGCACAAAGAATGTAAGTCAAAATGAAAAAAAAATAAATTATGTGAGCTATAATGGCCAAAAGCAAGAATTAACATACCTTAACATAGCTAATTAAGAGCCATGAGAAAGTTAACAACCCCATGTGGTATGAACTGTTATCTTATCCAAAGATAAGACATGTCCACAGCTAGAAGAATGATTCAGCAGGGACTGAAGGAAAACTCTGTTTCCTTAAACCATATCAAATTCTTAAAATAGTCCTTAGCTTGAAATCCCTCAAAAGATCATACTACAAAAGGTATGCACTTAAGCTAATAATTTCTAAACAAACAAAAACCATCTATAATATGCTCAAATATATTAGGAGAGCAACATAAGAAATCAAAGTATAAACTTGGGCTCCTTGTAGGAACTGTAAGGTGGATCTGGGACTTTCCTTTTACGTTTTCATATTTTACATACAAAGACCTCAGTCAGCTTTGGCAAGATAAAGAGCTGTAAAGATGAACAAAAATGACAAAATTATTGTGCACAGAAGAAATTATGAGTCTATTATGACCAACCTGAATTTGTTATAAGTACCACTTATGAAAGCTACCTGAGATATGGAATTACCAAATGTTTTGCTCTTGCATTCCATCATGGAAAATACTACAAAATTAGCAGAAAAACTCTACTGTGCTACTAAGTTATTTTAACAACTCTGAAAGCATGAAAATCTACAGGGGGGGAAAAAAAAAAAAAAAAAAAAAGCTTTTAAGTAATGCAACAAAAAAAAAGTATTTTATGCACTAAGTATTATCTGTATTATTATTTTTTTCATCTTCATTGAACCAGTAAGACTGCCCCACATGACATTTGTAAAACTAAGCATCTTATAAAACATGTACAGTAGCAGAGAACCTTTACTTAAATTGCTATTTAGGCAAAATGCTTTTTCCTCCACAAAATTCATTAATATTATCTGAATTGGTTACTTTCAAGGAAACACCATGGATATGCTGAAAATTATAACTGTTCTTTTTCATTCTAGCATTCAAAATTACAGATTGCCTGCACACCCATTCCTGTTTTCTTAGGGAGAAATGCAGTTTGTAACATTAAAAGCACAAACTAAAAAATTTTTGCTTCAAGACAATTTTGAAAAGACTGAATGAGCATTCATACCCAAAACATTAGCTGTTAAGTGTTCCGGTAAATTATTTTTTCCACCTTAACAAAATCTCTTCCAAAACAAACAATGCTGTTTTTACTTAAATACTGTCAAGCAATAGATTTGGTTCCAGACCTACACAATGCATTACCTGTCTTCATATTGCATGTCCAAATCATATTTTTCTGAAAATTTAGACCCTGTGCACCCTAGAATGTTTGACAAATATTCAACTAGACTCTGACTAGCAACCTAAGTGCTTCAGGAGAACATTCCTATCTGGTTGTCTTTGCTTGGGCTGTCTTCACAATAGCAGATCAGCCCAGCTGAAGAGGTCTGGCCTTGTTTGTGGGCATTTTTCCATCCCATTTGCTGCCAGGTAGCTTTCCCCTTTGGGGAAGACTTTCCCAGGACAATAGGTCCTGCTGATGCAGCGTACTGCAGAGTACTATTCCTTGCAGGGAACTGTATGTAACAGGTAGTAGTCAGACCCCACAAAACCTTGTTTCAACCTGTTGAACCTTTTAATCTCAGTTTTCTTTGGTAAAAAACAGTGAAATACAGAAAACCATAAACATTCAGTCTGCAAAAACATAATACCAAGCAACCTAGCTGTTTGGCATTAGTAAAGCAACACTGTAAACTGGATCAACCACCATCCCATTCTGTGGTGACTATAACTCTACCTGTTCTCACGACCTCTCAGTGATTGACTGATCTGGTGTAATTTTCATGCCATTTTAGCTTTCAGGCTTTTGCCCAGAAGCTCCACACTACTTTATGTGCGTCCAGTATCCCTTTGGACACCCACAATGATATCATCATCACAATTCATCACAATTCAAAATGACACCAAGCTGCTCACTTCAGGGGCAAAGTATAATTTTAAAGTGTTCTCTAATTTTTTGGAATGCTGACAGGGACTGTACTGTTCACAACAATCACTAGATTGCAGAGTTTAAGATTTAACCAGAACATTCATTTCTCCAAGGTGACTACATTGTATGTTCGTCACTGGAGTAAGGGTTTTACTGACACAGGTACATGAACATTCACAGAGCTAGCACAGTAGAAAACTGCTTCTGTTTGTTCATAAAGTTGCCAGCAAATTTCCTGGCAAAATCTAACAGCTTTTTTTTTTTTTTTTTTTTCAGACTCAAACTTCTGAGTGGAAAGGCACATAAAATGCTTACAGAATAAAATCTTTGGTAAGAAAATGTTTTGTGTTCTGAAGCCTAGAACACAAAACCTGCAAACATGTCAGCATGTGTCCAATTTTAAGTATTACTGACTTCAGTAGGCATATTCACATATCTAAGAAATTTTAAGCAACTCCCACACACAAATGTCTACAGCACTATGGAAATCGTGAAAGGGATCAAAATTGTTGTACAATGATGACTTTCTGTCTTCAAGTTTTGAAAAAGCTTGCAACATTTCTTAAGTATTTTTAAAGTGGAAAAGATAAAAACTTCACATAGTGAAATTCAGCCACACAAATGGTATCCTGTAGACAGGCAATAGTACTGGGTGTTGCTTCTTTTTAAAGGAACAGCTCCCTAAGAGGGGAGAAACACTCGTGGATTTGGTTTTATAAGGTTGTCTTTTCCTCCCAAATCAGACAGAGAAAATCCAAAGCCGGGTCAAGGGATGGCCAAAAAGAGTTATTCCTCCTCTTACACTGCAATACTAGCTTTCTGCGTCTCCATGTAGACAGTAAGGCCTTGTCTACAACAGGGCTCTGAAACCTGTCAGCCTTCCAGTTTCAAAAAATAAACTAATCCATGGCATTCCCAACTTAAAAATTGTAGTGGTTTCTCTTTGATTTGTGGGTTGTTGGCTTTTGTCGTGTGTTTTTAAACTGAGTGTCAATTAGGTAGAAGTAATCAACACATTTGTCACGCATGCCTCAAGTAGTTATCCTAGGCTCAAGAACTTGTGGTTTTCCAAAAGGATTTTAAGGCAAGCCACAAATGTTTGTAGCTGGGAACAAACATTTGAAGAGTATCCAGATGAGCCTTTCAAAATGTGTTGACAACCTTGAGAAAGGAGCATGTAACAGCTAAACTTACAGGTCTGTGAAGACAAATGCTCACAGAACAGTTCTGTGAAGCAGATGCCAGTAATTGCAAAAGCCTCTCTGTAAGAATATACATAAAAGTGGCAAAACCCAAGGAGCCCCAAAAATTTCATATAAACTTTTAATGAATTCATCAAACTGGTCCCACTCTTGATTTCAAATACCAACTCATTCATCCATTTTAAAACCACAGCCCTCTACATAGCAGAAAACATACTGTGCTAAGAAATCTAAGACTGAGATATGTGTACTACATGTAAAAGAAAAAAAAAATGTTAGTCTTGCATCTTAACAATGGATTTTGTAATACTAGAGGTATCAATAATTTCATCTGAACAATGGAGATACAGTTGTGTTGAATTCAGGCCAAGTTCTGCAACAGAAATGCTCAGTAATTCCATATAAATTGGTGGAAAGTATATTACAAAATGACAAGATTCAACTCCAAACACCCTGGATTTTACACAGGTGGCAAGCTTTAATTTTTAGGTTATTCCTTTTTGAATGCAACACAAAGAATAAGAAGAATACTCAGTGTGAAAATTATAGGACCTATATTTGATTCAAGTTAACTTGTACTTAAAACATAAAGCAAAGCAGTTCCATGAACTGATAAATGCTACAGTGGACTGTTATACAAGAGATTAATTTTTAATTCTTCAGACACTGAAACCCTAGCTATCTGCATGCTTGACACATTCGGTCCTTTGGAGTTTATCCCCTTTGCTTATTCCTAAACTGGACTGACTGTTTATTTCTTTACTGTATATGTTCACTTGGTTCCCCCATCCTTCAAAACCTTTTTCCCCTCCCTCCTTAACAGATACATGTCTATTATTAACTGTTATATGGGGCAAGTGAAGCTTGGATACTTGGGAATAGTGAAAAGCTCAAAGAGAGGAACCTGATGATGACAGTGAGACAAACTACAAATACAGCTGAATAGCTGCAGCTGAAGCTAACCAAGGTCTGGCATGGATTGCAAGAGCAGGAACACTGAAGGTTCAGAAGAGATATCCAATCTTTCTGCAGTGCCAAGCAGTCTACATCTCATCCAATTTCCCATTATGCTAGAGATGCTCACTTACTTGTGACTTCAAGCTAGCCCTACAGGTACAGCCCTGCTAGGTCTTGTCTGAGCAAATAACCCAAATATATTCCTGCAGGTTATGTACAGAACAACCATCTTGTGTATCTTACACGTAATTTCACATGAAACACACCAACTGTAACTGCTCACAAATACCACTCAAATGGTTTACTATAAATCGTATTTCCTGAGTGATTCTAAAAATGTTAAAGATGACAAAATGACCCACTTGATTGAGATTTATCTTAGCTGATCTTAGTCATGTAAGAAGCCACATGAAAGCAGTGTCATTACATTACAATTACAATGTAATGTCATGACATTACATTAATATAACAAACCTCATGGCAAATACATGAATTTAAAGAGGCAAACAGAATTAACTGATGTAGTACAAGCAACGGCCAGGCTCTTAAAAGCAGAGGGGGAAAAAAAAAAAAAAAAAGTACAACTAACATTTAACCTCGGCCAAGCTGCATGCTCCTTGCTTTTCCAAGCACAAAATGTCAGTGCATAACTCATGTACTGCAATCGCTGTCTTTTATTTGAAAGCTCAGCTTGAGCTTATGTAATATAAGTCATAACTTTCAGTTCCAAGCCTAGGCTGACCCCAGCTTCAGGCAAGGAATGAAAAGCTGCTTGTTAAACATATGTAAAGTTACTAAGTATTAAGCATATGTGCTTAACTACACTCAGACATTTTTAGGTTCCTTTTAATCAACCTTCTCCTACACAAATGTTCCCACTTGGATACAAAAAATTATCACCTACAATGTGTTAACAGACAAAGATTATTCCTAAATCAAACTGTTTGGTTTTATGCATTTCAATAATTAAGAGGAGACTCTTTCAACATTAAAAAGCACATAAAGTTATACATTGACCTAGCCTATACTCAACACACTTCAACTCAGCTTACATTCCTAAGGTCTTGTATTAATCAGTGTTGTGAAATTCTACTGATAATGCTTGCACAACAAGGTATTTTTTTTTTTTTTCAGAAAAAAATACTATTAGAAACTTCAAAACTTTTTTTTTTTTTTTTTTTGGCCAATAATGCTATTTTGTGGATATTTGTTTTTGAAGTCATGTATTCAATGGGATAATTAAGAAGATATAACAAAGTTGCAGCCTACCTCGACAGAAGTGCTGTTTAAATGTCTGAAAGAAATCACACTGTGGAAAGAATGACACACCAAAAACCAAACAAACTTACAAACAAAATCCCACCACACACATTTACTATATGCCCATGAATTCTTCCACTCATTTCTGTATATAATAATTCCGACTTCAACTCAGATTTAACTTCATCGTGTCACATTATACCCTCACCACAATGTTCAGTCCCCAAATCTAATACCAACTGTCCTGCAACTGGAAAGCATGAATATGGTATGGTCTTATAGAAATAATCAACACTAAACACCTGCGAAATTTCTCACACAAAAATGATTTACACAGTAGTGTTACTTTTAATACAGTATTAAAGTTCCCACCAGAAAAGAAATTAAGATTAATAAAATATGAAATTGCAAAGTTTATCCATTTTTACAAGTTACATAGAGTACACACCAATAGTACTGTATGCATGTGCTGTATGACACTATGGATTAGGAGGGAGTATTAAAAAGTTCTTTAAAAGAATACTGGCAGTTTCTCAACAAATGCATTAGTACCTTTCAGATGATGTTCCTAAGCCTTTACATACGTCAGTAGTCCATGAGTGCAAAAAGTCTGGAAAACTATACATTTTAAAACCTAAGTGTATTTTCTGCTCTGATCCATAGATTTCTAATTGTTATGGTTAAATCTACAGTTCCATACAGACACACAGCCAGTCCACCCTGCATGGAAAGAACTGCTGATTGAAAAAAACTCCTTCTTCTGCAGCTGTTGAGCACCTCTAGGTAGGAAAACCTCTTCAAGACAGAGATATGAAACCTGTGAGGTGGCATTCTTAGAGCAGCTCTCCACACCTGAGCTACAAGGTTTTCATTAACAAATACCTTCACACTCAGGGAAGAAAAAGAAAAATAAATAAATAAATAGAGAAGAAGAGGAAGGGGAGGGGAGGGGAGGGGACGGGAGGGGAGAAAGAAAATACTCCACAAACAAGATCTAGTTTGGTATTCATAGCACACAGGGGCAACACGTTAGTTTTTTCTGCATGGTTATAGACACCAGAATTGTGTTATTTTGTCACATGAACAAGAGTCAAATCAAAGCCTCCTATTCCACAAGAAAACAATAAACTTCTCATGAAAAGAATATCGCAATTATTATATTCAAATGCAAAGGTTTAAACTGTTTCAGAGGCAGAGCACTGGTACATCATGACAGTGATCTTTTCCTGTCAGAATGAATAACATCTACAGTTTAGATCAAACACAAATTTCATTATCAAACCTGATGTCTTCAGAAGGAAGATGACGTCTTTTTGTTTCAGAAGATGTTCATATGCTTTGCTTTCTCCTAACTCACACTAAATTCTGTAGAAGATGACACTGTCTGCTTTCCCTGTTGAAATCTGTTTCATGTTGACAACATCTCTCTCTTGCCTTCAGCAACCAACTGGGACCAGGATTCTCACAGAAGAACAAGAAATTGAGCAGGAATGTTCTTTAAATAATGATTTCATACAAAAAAAAACAAGTTTCCAACTTAAGTTTCTATTTATAAGGGGAAACTATATTGAAAAGAAACTGATTAAAAACATTAAAATAACTGATATCAACACATATTGTCAATATTTGCATTCAGGTTTCCAGATCCCAGCATTTCCTCTACTATAATTGAAGAACCTAAATCAGCAGAAGGAATGCAATTCCCCTATAATTTAGGTGTGAGTGGTGTCAGTGGCTGAAGAGGAGAAAAACGGTAAACCTTTGGGTTTTGCTCATCTAAGGAAAAAGCCTTTCAATTAAAATTTGAAATTAAAAGCTGCAGCATTATTTAATTAAAATAATATGGCTATTTGGCTCCACTTTGGCCATAGTTTGTTAGTCCTCTCCTTGAAGTAGACAGCAGTCCTGGTTCATATACATCCTTCACAAGGATGAGCAGTAGCACAAGCAGACAGCAGTAGCATTTAAAACAAAAGAGAGACACAAAGTTCCCAACTGGCAGGAAGATCCAGAATTCTCAAATTATTTTAGAAGGGCTGAAATTATTTTCAACTCATTAACTTCAAATCAGATTCTGAACTGACAATTCATAAGATTACTCATGTATCAGAAAAAAGACATTTTCAGTTAATTTTAATATTCACTGTTCGAGACACATTTATCAAAACATTTACAACCCATGGAGACCAGACTTACAGATAAATAGTTCAAGTTAATACTTTCAGAAATGGTAAAATAAAGTATACTTGAATAGAAAGAAAAAGCTGTCAACAGCACCTGAAGTACGGAACTGAAGGATTAACAAATTGAACTTTAGTTTGAAGACAGACCTCCATTGGTGAGAATCTGTTTTGCATCTGGTCAAATTGGAAGACTTCCAAAAATAAGAATATGTACATCTACTTTTTTTTTTTTTTTCCATTTGTACTTTCTTAACTAACTTGTCGAAAAATATAATAGGATTTTAGATCACGTTAGTGTAACTTTATATTTTTCAATACCTGATCTTGAGATGTGAGACATGAAAATGCTCTGTTAAAAAGTTACTGAAACATATAAGCAGCAGACCCTCTCTAGCTACTCACTTTATATACTTCATAAATGAGTGCTTCAGAGAATCCTGCACATGCATTGGTTTTCAAAGTTTGTAATATAGTCAAATCAAAACATGAAACTCTTCCACAGGTATCTCTTTAGTAAGTACAAGTTTTAACATTTGACACAGAGTTTTGCTTTAGAGTTAATAATAATAATTAAAAAAAAAAAAAGTCACTGCCATTATTCCCTGTCTCTCCTCCCAGGAAAAAATATTAATGCAAATTCCCAAAATAATCATTCCTAGCCAGAAGAAAAGCCTGGGAACTGCTACCTAAACAGCTCCAAATTCTAGAGAGCAGTGAGCATCTAAACCAAGAACTTTAAGTGGAAACCATGATGAAGCCTTAATTATAACATTTTTGTTAATA
Organism: Aythya ferina; assembly: GCF_964211825.1. NCBI lineage: Eukaryota > Metazoa > Chordata > Aves > Anseriformes > Anatidae > Aythya > Aythya ferina. The sequence continues at coordinate 46,278,631 of NC_140298.1, read as the reverse complement.
AAAATAGACTTGCTCCAGAGGACAAAATTCCATTTCCACTTCTGACATCATCATCCCATGAGACATTGAGGAAATTAGAAAGGCCAAACCACTCAGTAGGAACCAGCAATTCCAGATGTCACATTCTGGTACCCACTGAAGACTTCTTCAGCCCATTTGTTGGAACAGCTAGCTTGCTTTATGAAAGTGATTAAATATATACATGTACACACACACATATATACACCAAAATAGTCAGGAGGGGCGTTCTAGCACAGAATAATGTAAAATGTACAGCTATATATCAGAATACAGGCCTAAATCTCTCAATTCCCCTCCTCTAAAGTGGCCATTGTATGAAAGACTACATTAAGGAGCTCGACCAGAAAAACGTGTATGGCAAACCAAAAGACAGTTATGCCATTCACTTATTTTTAGATTTTTTCTTGGAACTCTTTCACATGAAGGAGTGGCTGCTGAATACTGTGATTAATCTATGGTGAATAATTCCATTAGTCAATCAACCAAGCAAGAATATGAAAACAAAAGTCTTGTTTTTTCTGTCAGAATCATCAAATAAGTTGTACTGAGTCAGCATGCAAGGAAAAAAAGAATCATAGTTAAGTAAGTTGAATTAATTTCATTGTAAAGACTTCAATGCTTTGTTTTGATCTTATTTTTTTTTTTAATCTTTAGCCTTTTAAAGCTAAAATGTGTTGATAAGTAGCCAATGATCAATTGCTTCTGTGGTACAGGACTGATGAATTAGTGGCATGAAAGGTGTAAGCTTGATTCAGATTCTATAGATACTAAATAAGAACTTCCTAAACGTATATTTTACCTTAATTAAGGTTATCTTCCCCTATACTTTTTAAAACCTAACTAGACCCAAACATTTGATTGTTATGAATAATAGTAATAATGAAAGACCAGAATCAGAACTGCCCAAATTCCTGAAATGTTAGGTTACTCAAGAATACTTAATACAAAAGCATTAATAAAAATATGTAAGGTGTCTACCCTGCTCACTCATTACATGGCTTACAAAATGCATAATATTGTTATGATTTTTATTCTGAGCTGCGTTTTGGGGGCTGTTAGCTTTATCACAAACAAACAAACAAAACAACAACAGCAACAAACTGATTACCAAAGCCCGTTTCTAACCTGCTAGACTGTACACTTGGTAACTGAAAAGAAGCAACATTTATGTAGTGACACATCTGTTAAAAACTCTTGAGATTAACATATAACTAAGAATGGAGAATCAAGTGGATTTATGCTTCACTTTAATTTCTTTGGCCTAATGAATAGTTCTGTTGTCACCTGTAATTAATTTAATGAAGCAATGCTGTAGGAGTATATTGTGGCATTAGTGCTTCAAAAAAACTGCATGGAAGTATCACTGAACAGAGGTTGAAAATATGAAGGAAAATTAAATAACACAATACACAGTCACCAGGGTGTTACTGTGCAGTTATCAGGACCCAGAGGAAGCATCGTAGGCTCACAAAAGCACATTCCAAGACACTTGAACAATGACATAGACTAACAAACTGTATTAGGAGTCTTGAGAAGTGCTAGCTAGACAAGATGGTGCTGGACAAAAGAAGCTAGTACTCTAACTAGTAGACTAGTCTTCCTCTCTAACAAGCACTAAATTAAGTACGAGGATTTAGTTTTTACAGGTATATGTATCAATTAAACCTTAAAGTAGTCCTTTGAAATGGAAAGTAGATAAGATCCTCTTCAAGATGTCACAAAAAAAAAAAAAAAAAAAAAAAAAAAAAAAAAAACAGGGAAAAGAAAACAAGAAGGTAGTTTCATAAGCACACCCAGTGCAGTAACTCAATAACTAAAGGAGCCCAATTACAAATACTTGCCACTTAGAGTTGTTCCTCTCCAGTCATAGATTCAACAGCACAAAATACACTCCAAGTAAAACTTACACTTATGAAGACCACGTATTACTACTCCTGTTAGTAAAGCTTAGAAAAGCATTGCTTGACATTAATTGGTCAAAACACACATGTTGTTGAACACTATAGTAGTAGCACTACTTTATTATTATTACTTTAAACTGTGGACTTCAACATTATGTGTACTAAAGAACTTCTAGAGATGCATCTGCTAGTAAAGAAAGACCTACCCTTTCATCAGATTAGGTTTGCAGTAGGGCTTCTTACTGTGCCCATAGTTTGATGCACAGTCTTAGTGGCAATGTCTAGAAGTATTTAGACAGTTGGCACAGTGTAACAAGGAAAAACTAAAAGCATGTATATATCCTCTATAGCCTCATGTGTCTTCTATGTGTTACTTCAGCACAATGCAGACTATTTTCTCCATGATAGTCTGTCAATACATGCCAGGTTGTTTGTTCCTCCTGCAGCCCTATGAAGTCCACTATCCTTTTAGGAGCCATTAGGATAACCGTTGTAGCAATAGTAGTAGAGCCATTATATTGCTCATAGCACTCAAATTCTGATATCCCAACAGAAAAGAAAAATGTGACCACAGCTGAAAAATGACACGAGACATAGAACATAAACAAAGTATTCCTCTGTTATTACTCTGTTACCTAAAGCAGAAGACATTAAGATTAGACACATGTAGTCCTGCTTGTCCTTCCAGCCCAGCCCATACTGCTATGACCACAATTTATATCAGTAGGTGAAGCACAGGAATGGGAAATCTAGTCTCAACTTTGTGTGCAGTCCTTCCAGAATCTGAGAAATACATGAAGTTACATCTACAGTACTGGCAGGAATTATGTATATTTTCAAGTGCATTTCAGAAAGCAAACTATTTTATGTCCTGGAAAAGTTTTTGTTTGTTTTTAAATAAACTTTCCCTTCTGTTCTTGCAGGTGTGCATACAGAAGGTGAGCATATGAAAATACTATGAAACCTCAGGAATAACACCCAAAAGCTTCAACATTTGTTTTTGATCTGGCCTTTGAAATACTGCCCTGTCTACATGCTTTCCCATATCCATTATATGTCTCTTCTTATATTTGATACTGTTGCTAGAACTTTATGAAATATAGTGTTATAAAGTAAAACTCAAGCAGTGTTCATTTTTAAACAGAGCAGTATAGGGTTTTTGGTTGTTTTCATTGTTGCTTGTTTACTAATTTATTTATTTCAAAATAACATTACATGATTCTCTTAATTACCAGATGTTTTGGATTAGAAAAGTTTAAAATAACGAGCAGGAGGGCTTCTTTTCAAAGCTGGGTTTGCTTTATATTCTACCATCTACCCCAGAAGTTTAGTAGAGCAACCCCATAGGCATTTCTATAAAGCATATAACATTAGTCTGAGGGCAAGGTTTTCAGAAGAAACCATGCACAAAACTCGGTGGATTAGACAGACCTAAGAAAAACACATACAAACACACACAAATTGTTTCTTTGCTTTAATACAAAAAATAGCAGTTAATTCTACTGTGTTACTCCTGAACACCACACAATGAATGGTGAATTGTATCCAAAGGATTTCTTTCTCTGCCAATTTTTTTTCTGCCTTTAGCAGAGAAGCAGAACTGGAATAAGGAATTAAGAATTTCTTAGTCAACATATAAAGTTGTTGCCATTGTCAAGCTGATAATGCTAGTTTGTTTTATTATTCCTAACCTGCCAGACCCCAGCTGTTGTCTTAGTCAAAACCTGAGTTTTCCAATAACTAGAAATTGCAGCTGCTCAGAATGGTTCGCTAGGGATTTGAACCACCACAAGCATTACTCATCTGATCCTGCCCTGATCAGACTTCTTTGGCCAAAAGGCAGGGTTAGGCCTGCTTGAAATTTAAGACATACAAATTAAAAGTATTTTTTTATCCTCATCAAAATAATATTTCTTCTTTAGCCTTTGAAAAGTTACCCATAATTCTTACCTAGCATGTTAATACAATCTGGCAAGGTCTACTTTTTTTAGCTATTCTATACTAAAATGCCGTTGGGAAAAAAAAAAAAAAAAGAAAAAAAAAAAAGATCATGAGTTATAACTGAAGATAACCACTATGTGTTACTGCTCTCATCTATCATTTATCATTTTTGTCAATGCCAAAAACTTGGAAACAAGAAAGTCTTTCGTATTTCAAACATCTTTACTTAAATGAAATCCACAAGTTACTGCGCTACGTATTTGCAGCTGCATGTAACAGGTGCAACCATAAACATTAGGAAATGCTGCATTTTGATGGGCAAACAGCCAAAGCATTGCCCAATTTAAGCAGTCCAAATTGGAATTAGTTTTGTTTAACAGATGCTGTCAGATGAAGTTCCTTCAGCAGAGCCCCAGAGCTTATGGAAAATGACTATTGGAAATGACTTATGGAAAATGACTATTTAACATTTCACCGATAGCTATTGTTGTTTTCTCTCTTATATATTAGTTTCAGATGGGAATCCTTGCAAAAATAATTAAAAAAAAATAGAATTAAATAAAACACCACTAACTTTCTATTCCTCCAACTCTTATTGACTTTTTCTGCTTGGATTACAAACATCACACACCCTAATTTCTTCCCTTCCTTTCATCAAGTTGCACTCCAAAAATATAAACCAGCTATCCTGCTTCCTGAGCTCTGCAGCCCTCTACAACTTGTCCTTCCTCCTCCATATGATCATTCCTACTATTTCTTAGAGACTTTATTCTAACTTCAGAATACCACCCTCCTTACATTTCTTTACTGTTCCTGCATTGTGCATCATACTAAATTGTCATGCAGAGTAGAATTACTTGCTAACAAGCAACCATCTCTAATTGGAAAAGAGAAAGTAGCTTGTCCAAGCTCAGTGACACAGAGGTGTTTTTACCACAGAGACAGCATAGATACAGAGTTTCCCTGGGGTTCTCAACATAAGCATACATGTGCATGTACATAGAACCGATTAGAAACCAACTGTTTTCTGCAGACCAGTTACATGTGAACACTAGCATGCAAACTCATATGAATGTTTATGAAAAAAATAAACGAGCCCTTGGTTTTCACCTTAATGACTTCAATATTCAACAGCACACTAGCCTTTAATATTGTGCTAAGATAATACTTCTTTACAGACCCACAGAAAGCAAGCCAGGCACTGGCCAAACCAGTTCCAGTAACATACTGGATTTCAGCTGGAGACCTTTTTTCTTTGGTGTTGCAAGACTTTCCCTGCTCAAAAGCTGTACATGACTACAAGCTGATACTGTCCTTTGCATCTCAAAAATTTTCACATTTGATGGAAGAAATAAATTATTTATTAATCTCCATGCAATAGTAGGCAATTGGCAGTGGTGGAAGTGACAAGTCAGTCAAGCACATATGCAAACTATATCTTGTCCAGAGGCAGGAGGAAGAAGAGAGTTCAGGGACAGAAACCCCTATCAGAGTGAAAAAAAAATTTGAAGGCTTTCTCTTTTGCTTAATTAAAAAGTCTGAAAGGCAAATAAAGTTTAAATAGGAAAAAAAATGCAAACCTGGAACACCAAATTACAAAACACACCCTTCCTTTTGGAAATTGAAATAGTAACAGTTATGAAGTAGTTATGAAGTTTAAAGCCATTGAACTGACTTCTGCAAAGAACATGAACTGAACCTTCTTCAGGAAAAAAAAAAAAAAAAAAAAATCAGCCACAATTGAACCAGTGAGGTATGCTTATTAGCAAAGGTCTATCACTTTAAGTTCCACGGTCTCTAAACAAAATGCCAAAGTTTTTAATCCTAGATAAGCGGATAATTCATCCCATTCAGCTGACTGACTCTACCTTTCTCCCCCAAAGGAGCTAACACCTTCCCTCTCACCATAAATCTTGCTAACTTCCCTATAGGAAGCCAAGGCACTGAATGGAGTTACTCAGCAACAGCTCTTTTCTCCTCACACAAAAGATTCATTTTTCTATCTACCAAGATCTGGCTGGCTCTATGTTTTCTTCTTTCATTTCTCATAAGCTTTCTCTCAGTGACACCTCACTTTGCCCTACTTTTGTCTTTGTATCATCTGGTGGTCTGCAAATACCTGCCAAAACCTGTCATCGATTGAAGTACTTCTCTGAGATGCATCCACCAACTTTGCTGCTGAGGGCTAATTGCCAATACCACTGATCTTTGGCATCCTCACAGCTACCAAACCTTGGAACTTATTTATTTATTTATTTACTGATTATTTTAAAGCAGACAAGTGAAAAGTTTCTTTTAAATCCACAGAGGTAACTTAGGACCTAGAGAGCCTCCTAGAAATAGAAAGCAGAGAAAGTATGTACTTATTTGAGTGAGGCCGCACCTCGAGTACTGTGTTCAGTTTTGGGCCCCTCACTACAAGAAGGACATTGAGGTGCTTGAGCGGGTGCAGAGAAGGGCGACGAAGCTGGTGAGGGGCCTGGAGAACAAGTCCTACGAGGAGCGGCTGAGGGAGCTGGGCTTGTTCAGCCTAGAGAAGAGGAGGCTCAGGGTTGACCTTATCGCTCTCTATAGGTACCTCAACGGAGGCTGTAGCGAGGTGGGGGTTGGTCTGTTCTCCCATGTGCCTGGTGACAGGACGAGGGGGAATGGGCTTAAGTTGTGCCAGGGGAGTTTTAGGTTAGATGTTAGGAAGAACTTCTTTACTGAAAGGGTAGTTAGGCATTGGAAGGGGCTGCCCAGGGAAGTGGTGGAGTCACCATCCCTGGAAGTCTTTAAAAGACTTTTAGATGTAGAGCTTAGGGATATGGTTTAGTGGGGACTGTTAGTGTTAGGTCAGAGGTTGGACTCGATGATCTTGAGGTCTCTTCCAACCTAGAAATTCTGTGATTCTGTGATTCTATTTCAGCTAACAGGCTTTTGAACTGTCTTCTCAGCAGCAGCAAACATTAATTTTCCAATTAACAAACCACAATGGCTGAAAGAACTTGAAATGCAGTTATGCCTGTCCACTCAGGCAACAGATGCATATAAGGCAAAAAACAGCCCTGAACTGCAATACGTAAGAGCTTTCTTCCCTATTTTCTCCTTCACAAGGACTGAACTTCCATCATTTTTTTCTTCAAGACACCCATGCCCATTTAGTGCTGCCCACACACCCAGGCTTCAACTCATTGTTTCTCACACAAGCTTCCCCACCTACCCATGAATGGGTCTGGATATCACCTTCTGATCCTTTCTGACACACTGCTTTATGCCACCCCGGTGGTGGATCACAGGTCAAGGACATCATCACAGGACACAGGGCTGGTGCCGCACTCAGGCTATTCAGCTGGCAGAAAGCATGTGAGGGATTGGGTTGAGCAGCAACGTGGAGCATGCTCAGGCAACGCTGGCATGGGGCACAGGCCCCCAACCTACTGTGGCTCTGGAAGCCCTCACTGTGGCCCTTCCCAAACTCTTTTCAGCCTAGCACTCATGCAGTTGGGCCCAGCACCACCATCCCTGCAACTCATCAATGCAGACACTGCACTTACTGCACTTTGGTTCGTAACATGGAGCCACCTCAGAGGATGTGAATGGAGGCTCCCTTCAGGCTGAGCTACATGGGAAGACGCACTCCAGGAGTCCCCAGACTGTTATAATGCAGCCATACCAAAGTAAACCCACTAAGACATGTAGGATCAGTGGTGAATCTTTAGCACAAACTGTTTTGCCCTACAATTCCACTTCTCATCACAGTACTTGCTCTATTTTCCATATCTCCTTCCCTGCAATACAAAACCCCAGGCACTTGACCACATGTCTGCTGAGCACCAATTCCCATCCTCCACCAATATATTGGGAAGCCTTGCACATCCAGCTCTTGCCTGAAACAGCATTTTATGTCATAGAATCATTGAGGTTGGAAAAGACCTGAGATCATCTAGTCCAACCGTTAACCTAGTACTGACAAGTCCACCAATGAGCCATGCTACTACGTTCTACATCTACACATTTCTTGAAAACCTCCAGGGATGGTGATTCAACCACTTCCCTGGGCAGCCTATTCCAATATCACACAAACCTTTCAGTAAAGAAATTTCTCCTAATATCCAACCTAAATATCCATGCACATCTTTAATGGAAAAAGCACTGAAACAAGTATTGTGGATAGGGACTGAAAACAAGATTACAGATAGGCTACCTCTGAAGCTAACAGAATTCCAGTCCATTTAATCATGTGAAACACAAGTCCTTGAAGTCACGTATTAGGCATGCCGCTCAGTACACCAGGTCATGCAACAGGAGAGGATAAGCAGATTTTAACTAGTTACACTGCAACATTCTCACATCCACTCTGCATCACAGGTGCAGTCTGTCTGCTGACCTGCAGCATTTGGCACCAGGCATCCTCAGGCAGGAAAGCAGCAACTCCATGCTGCCCTGTGGCTTGAGATCAGGGGTGCAAATACCACAACATAGGAGTGTGGAGTGGAGGCAAGAAAGAATGAATCTCCATTTGCCACATCAGACTTAGGCAAGTCTGGAAGGATCCTGTGCAAGCCAGAGCCCCTGGAAGAGTCAAAAGGAGACATCCAGGCTTCACACTGTTCACACCTTCAGCTCAGTTCCTATCTGACTGGCCAGATTAGCAGCCTCGTCACTTTTGTTCCTTAATAACTTCTGGCTCATTAGCCAATTTCAACTATAGCCAATGCCAGACCAGAGATGTCAAGGACAACTACATTCCTAATAGTTTTATGGCCAATGAATAAACTGGAGTGTCATGGTTAAAAAAGCTGCGGATTTTCTCTTGCCTGCCCAGGATTCAGTCAATCAGCACAGATGCAGCCAAGCAGCCCACACATTCAGTCCTGTCACATGCTACATCTTCTCACAGCTGTTAGGGACATGGCAGGAAAGTATTTGAGGACACAGGAAAAGACCAAAAGCATTATGCTGGGGAAGAGGTACAGAGATATTAAGTTCAGAGAGTGTAAAAGGACAGAAATTGCAATTTATCTTGTCATGAAACAACATTGTTTCTCATGATTTTCAAAAGAAATTAATAAATAATAAATAAATAATAAGTAAATAATATATGTGCAAATATACATATGTGAGAAGTTATTTTAATTTCCAACTGCAAATATTCACCTCATACAGGGATTTAATCTGTTTGAGATCACAATATAGTACTTATAAATGATCTACCTTCTAGAAAAGAGAATGTACCTGCACCTGCAACAAGACCTGCATCCTTACAACCTACAAGAGCATCTACAGAGTGGAGGGGCAGCCACAAGGCAAAAACAGAAGGGAGAAAAAGTTTTATTAGTCCCAGTGTTCAGTCTCATGAGGCTATTTAATCACTCATTCTCTCACCCAAGAGCTGACCAAAGCTAACTTTGCCCAGCCTGAGGCTAGCTCAATGCAGAATGTGAGCTCAATATGCCAGCATCTCTAGAGCAACTGAAGATTCAACTATTTACTCCCCTCCCCACAAAGCCTCCCCTGTTGTTCCTAGGCACATAACACAATCCTTCGTTGGGAAATGTTTTACCTTGCCCACCCTTAAATTGGCAAGCAGAAGATCTCAGAAATGGCAACACTGTTCAGCATATGCTGGCTTAAATTATATGTCAGGTTACCCTAAAACATCAAACCACGAGGTCACCATGGTCCAATTGCTGTCTAGCTTTTTTCTTTTATTATTGATATTTGTCTTCACAGAGCCAAATGAATACAAGCAGGCATCACATGCAATTATTCTTACTATAATTACTGCTAACTCACTAGACAATATTTCAAAATAAAAATAAAATAAAATAAAAAGAAACCATCTAGTCAAAAACTTCTTCAAAATGGACAATTGGATAACAGTATCCACAATTATAGCTTTAAGGGATTAAAGCTAAGGGATTTAAGGGATAATTGGGTTGAAGTTTCACCCCACAACCTCTGTTAACAAACAATGCCATGTGCTGCTAGTTTAAGAGGCCCCTTTTTATGAATGGAATATCTGAGTATTTTTTTATAGCAGCCACGTAATTAAATTGTGCTCATTCTTCAGTTTTCTATTATTTTTAAAAATTTATTTTTAAAAAGGGATGCTTAATACAAAACAACAACCTCATCTATGTCATCACTGCTCAGTTGTGCAATGCCAAAATTTAAAATTTAGGACACACTAACTTCAGACTCATCATTCCAACCTAACCCCACTTTCCTGTGCCTATGTCATCATTATCATTTTTAATTACATAAGCATGTACCACACCATCCTAAGGACCTCTATCTTAGTGGGCACACAAAGTTTATCATGGAATGAGAAAACGTGCACTCTTTTTAACCTCCACGAAACTGTGATCTTAGTACATATGACATAGCAGTTAATACAAAGAATATGGAATCATTATTTTCTCTTTAATTTATGTGTACTGTTGATTTTATATATGGTGCCATTAATGAACACTGCAGTCTTCCTTTTGTTTGAAAGGTTTATAGCTGTATGCTTCCTAACTTCTGTCAGAAGAAACAGTATTGAAAAGAACGTCCTCCATCACGGCTAGAACTTTCAGATCTTGTGAAGATGGCAAGCACCTAAGCATTACACAATTTCAGAATTAGAAAGTACACTGAATTTTGAAGTATATAAATCAGCAAGGCTATATGCAAACTAAAATTTTCATATTACAGTGAATTATGTGTATTTTTAGTACAACATCATTCATGCAAGCTCAAGGAAACCTGTTTCAAAAGCAGGTCATGAGTAACAGACAAGATCTCAAGTCAGAGTGAATTGAGTAAAATATCATTTTCAGGCTCTTTAGGCAACATTGCCTCCCTCTTCACACTCCCCAAAATGGTGGGAAAAGGCTTAGATAGTAAAGAAGGTTGCAGCAAGAAGGGTATCAGTCTGTTTTCTCAGGTGACAAATGAAAAGATGTAAAGAAAAGGTCTCAAGTTACACCAAGGAGATTTAGATTGGATATCAGGAAGAATTTTTTCATGGAGAGGATGGTCAAGCATTGGAATGGGCTGCCCAGGGAAGTGGTGGAATCCCATCCATGGAGAGATACTTAAGAGATGCAGATGTGGTAGTAAGATTTAGTGATGTGATTCTATCAGTCAGGTTGATGGTTGGTGCTTGACAATCTTGAAGGTCTTTTCCAACCTAAATAATTCTATGATTCCATAATTCTGTTATTTCAGTGATTACTGCTTTTGTAACAGTTAATTATACTATGGAAGTCAAAGGCAGCCTTAGATAACTGAGCTTCTACAGCTAAACATTTACCACATGATAGGTTGTAGAGTTCACAACACTTTAAAGTAACTTCACAGCAGAGTATCTATATATCAAAAACTATTAATAAACTGCCTTAAAAAAAAAAAAAAAAAAAATTAACATTAATGAATTCTGTTTCCTAACACCAAACTCCTAATTGAAATATCTGCCAGTGATACTGTGATACTTCATGAATTCTCCTCTTAACTACTCCAGGAAAAAATGAGATAACACCAAGTTTCAGTATGCTTTTATCAGTGCAGTGGTTGCACTAAACTTTATAGTGTTAATAATAGAATACATTACAAGATGGAATAGCAATTTGTTATCAGTCAACAGCAGAACACTTGTAAATAACGGTGACTATGGTTACATAAAACATCAGAACACGCTGCACCTGCTGAAGGTAGAAACAGTGATTTACTGAGGGAAAAAAAAAAAAAAAAAACTATTTAGGAGTAAAATCAATTGCAATACAGACATGATTTTTATTATTTTGTCTTACATGGCATTCCAGCAAATAAAAAAAAAAAAAAAAAAAAAAAAAAAAAGACTTCTCACTGAAACACAAATTATTAAACCCCAGCAAAGTAGTTAACACCACCCTACAAACTTCTTACCATGCCATAAAGAGGCAGTCTGTATCAGACCTGGATGTAGCCATCAAGGAATTCATCCCAGCTCCCAGCAGTCAGTGAAAGCTTCACCATGAAGTTACACTGAGAGTAAGGTATGGCTCTTGCTTATTATAATATTGGTTCTGTGGTGGTTTTTTGTTGTTGTGTTTTTTGTTTGTTTGCTTCCCCCCCACTTCCCCTTTTTTTTTTTTTTTTTTTTTTTTGCTATGCAGGCAAGCTTTGAACGATTCTCATTTAGCTTATCTAGCAAGAAACAGCAATAAAGTAACAAAGAGCGAACACAAAGCAAAACATATTTATACTAACAAAGGACAGTTTGAAGATGAAAAGAAAAGATCAATTATAAATTGTGTCACATCACTGGAAATGGAGAACATGTTCACTGGAAGTACTCTATATGTGAGATGTAGCAGCTCATGATCTGTATCACACAGATCATGAACATATGTATTCTTCAGTCTTTTCTGACTAAGGTTATGTTATTTCTAACTAGGTTAAATAGTGAAGAAGGCAAAGGTGTGTCTGTTAACCATTATGAGACTAGGGAAAAAACGCAGGTGACTAAATATAGGGAAGAAGATTTTTTAAAAAATAATCATAATTTTTGTTAGGAAAACTCTCATTATACGGTTTAAATTAAGACTCTTCTAACAGATTCAATACTGGTAAAAAAAAAAAAAAAAAAACACAAAACAGGATTAGTAGTTCAGTCTACAAAATCAGTTATAAGCCAACAAGAACAATGAATGACCCACTATTATTTAAGCATGGGAAAGAATGTAATATTCCTCTTGTCATTTGTGTTTTTAAAGTATGTTGGATTTATTTTTTAGATCCTATTTCAGAATCATAGCATTTCATAACCACACTTATCCTATCTTTCCATAACTATATCCGACAGTCCATAATCCTTTTCTCATGAAATAAAAATTCTGGTTGTCTTTGCAAGTAGGCTCAGTTCAGCAGGATCAAATTTATAACATTAATAAATAACCAAAACTCAAGATAGCATCTCAAAACAGCGTAATACATAAATCTTAGCTATATTTTACAGACACATTTATCATGAACAGATTGAATAGGCCCACGGTAAAGTGATTCTTCGTCTGCATCCATCTGATGTCTTTCAATAGTTGATGAAATATTCTTAAAGCAAAACTTGCCATTATTTCCACCACAATTTGCCAAATCTGTTCAGCAGGCCCTGATCTTCATGCCATTTTTCAGACACTTACATGGAAGCAAAGTATCAGTAAATGCATGTTGGGTCCCCCCTTCCATCACCACCACCATCAAGGATTCCTATAGGACTGTTGAGTGAATGAATGTCATTACCATTGAGTAAGGAGATCGCTAGGAGGACATTCAAAGAGAGATGTAAGGAGATAGAGAAATTGACACAAGAGAGTTAAGTGGCTGGGGACAGAACAAAAACAGATCCTAGAAAGTACTACACGCAATGTGGAAACATAAGTGAGACAACATATAGACAACAGATGCAGATAATTCTTATGTCTGCTTTCCCCCCCCCCCCCCCCCCCCCCCACTGGAAAACCCTAACATACTCTGGCTATTTTTTAAACAAAATGCTTCCCACAGACACGTCACATAATTTTTAGTTTAGAAAAGAGGTTGCGCTGGAGGTGGAATACAGTCAACCTGTTGCTCAGCAATAGTTAATACATTGTTTAATTGAGCTACTTTATATAACCCATTGGTGCAATGTATGGAAAAAAAATGTAATGTATAAATTTTAAAAGAATGACAAAAATAAATGCACACCTTATTTTTATTTATGTATATCTTCGTATTCGTTCTCTTTGAAAAATTAAACTATTACTGTAAGTTTCCCCTCCAACAAACACTTGTGTAAAAGGGGGAAAAAAATGATTTTATTGGGCCCAGTTGCTTTTTGATAGCTGAACAAAGCCTAACATCAAGTTTCCCCCAATGAAAAAGTAATCAAATGTTTGCTATAGAACTATCAGCGGACAGGTATTTTCTTTTCAAAAGGTGATTAGGTAGTTCTGAAAGCAGGTGGTAGTAATAAGATACCATTTTGCTGTATTGTCTTCTGCTTTCCACAAAAGCTCTAACAGTAAAAACAGGAAAAGGCTTAAACATGATCAATTTAAAATGCAACACAGAAGAAGACAATAATAGTTCTTACAGTTGAAGATCTGTTAAAATATCCTAAATCAGCTCTGCAAGATGAACACACTATAAGGCAAAAAAGAAACTGAGACACTCACTGCTAAATGTAATAGGCAAACCAGAAAAGAGAGAGTTCTTTTACAATTAAAAAAAAAAAATCACAAAACAAAACACAAATCAAAAATTATTCAGAATCTGTATGTAAAAACCTTGCAGAAGCAAACCACTTCCCCCACTGCACAGAAAAAATAAAATAAAAAATAAAAATTTAGACCAGAGATGATGAGTTCAACCCACATCAATTTTCTTATATTTATAGACAGACAAAAAAAAAAAAAAAAAAAAAAAAAGCAGCATTATTTGAAATTTAGTCTGATAACACAGTCAGTGTGGGCACCATACTACAACACCCTGGTCTCAAAAACAGGAAAAATGATCTCTTACTCAATATCCACTTCCCCCTCCCTCTCTTGAAATTTCAATACTTTCAGCAGCCAAAGGTATTTTGACAACCTTTTTTGAACCAACCTCTAAAACAATAAAAATATATCTGAGTTTATTTCACCTCTTTTGGGAAGACTTCTATCATCAAGGAGAGTCACCATTCAGTTTCAAACATCTGTCAAATCCAAGCAATCTGCTTTATTTCTGTGTAAGAAATTCAGCTGGAATTTTCAGCGATGCCTAAAGCAATCAACTGCTTGTTCCCACCACCCTTTATATAAATATATATATGCAATTATAAATGCATATATCTCACCTACTTTCTCTTATCTACCTTCTCTGCCCAAAGACAATAGGTAGGAAGAGAAAAAATAAAACTGCTCCAAGATTTAATTTGCCCCAAAACGTCATTACCTTCAGGACCATCAGTACAACTCTACATGTAAGTAAACTTTCAAAGCGATCTAACAGTTTTCTGCAGTCAACTCAAAATTTATCTAGCTGTTCTTGGATCTCCTATGTGATAATGCTTAGCTTGATCCCCCAAATCATCAAGGAATACTATTAAAGGTCTTCATAAAATGATAAACAAGTGTACAACAGGGCCACAGATGGTCAAAGACCAAAATAATCTTTCTTGTATTTAACTTCACCTTAAACGTCTTCCTGGTCACTAATCAAAAAAAAATAATAATAAAATAAAATAAAAATAAAAAGGCAGTGAAAGGCTCCAGGTCTAGTCTAGCATCAGCATTGGTCCTTCACAAGCACTGCCAGATAACTAGTGTAAGAATAAACACACTTACATGCCCAACATCTATAGTTGCAATTCTTCTCCAACACACTTTCAGGATACAACCCTGAGCCTGTGCTGTTTTGAAATGTGTTGAAGCAAACAACCATCCATTATTTAAATCTAGACCTCTGCTTATAAAACCCTCACTTTCCAAAATCCTGTAACATTCTATTCTTTTCTGAAAGATGACTGGTTTTACTCAGCCCAGCAAAAGATTTGTCCATATATGGACAACCCTGAAGACAACAAATGGCTCTTTTCCCAGTCTATTATCAAGCCAGGAAATTAGACTGCCTGAGGTACTCTGCTTTACTTACTCTAGTCAGAGCTGAGAGGAAACATTCACGAGTTCGTCAGACATCCAGTTTCACACAGAGGTGAATGGATGATTTTCCTTTACAGTTTTAGCAGCAAACACCACAACCAGTTTTATAGAAGATTAAAGCCCTCATGCAGTCACCTGAGGCAACAGTTCTAATGATGACAGTTGAAGGTACATAGCAGTCAACTGCATCCCCTACAGTTTGGCAGATGGAAAAAGTTAAAACAAGAATCACACAACAATAAATTCAGCAATACAAAGAGGGGAAACAGGAAGAAATCAAATACCTTCTCTGTTATTCAGTAAAGCCTCAGACATACCTATACCATTGCTAATATTTAAGTGCAATGCTGTATAAAGTGTGAAGAATGCTATTGGTATGAAACATTGTGCCCTCTGATACTTGGCTGTCTATAAAGTTCTTTTGTCCTTTCACACTCAACCAACAGTTGAGCTCACTTTCTTTAGTAAGAACACATCTATATGTGGAATCTATATCTTAAAAGCTCTCAAAAACAGATTTAAGGTCCAAATAGGTAAAAACTTCCTACGTAGACCAAGAAATACCATCTTTTTTTTGCACTGTAAATCTTGCAAAGAAACCCCTTCCACTCTGTCAGCTCAGCTGCCTAGAAACTTAGTGGCAGGCCAGCCTATGCCTTTTTAAGCTACAAAGGAAATGATTAAGGAAGCATTAAAACCTAAGTGCACCATAAAAAGCATCTACCAGAAAACTAGCTGCTATTTGCAATAAAGAACATGCCTTATTTACACACACAGGAACAAAGAAAAAAATAAAAATAAAAATCCACACCACTACAGTCCCACTGTCCTCTTAACATACATACAAAAAAAAAAATATGAACAAAGGTTGATATTTCAGCTACTGGCAGAATTTATTTCAGAAACTCGAGTAGGTGGGACTGTGTCTCTTCAATGGAAAAATATGAACTGATGTGTCATGATCTATTTTTGTTTTGTTTTTTCTGTTTTGTTTTTAATCTCCCTCTTTTGCCAGAAAATTTCTTATTGCCCCTTCCATTTTTTGATGTCCCAATTGTCTTTTCAGCTTTGTTTATTTTCTGATTGGCAAGGAAACTATGAAATTCTATCTTGTTTCTTTTACATGCTTTCTTGCTCTCTTCCGTTTTCCTCCTATTAAGACATCCGGCACACGTTAATATTTCAAAGTACACTTCACAGTAGAGTCAAGCAGCTATTTATGTTGCTAGAATTAGCCAAGACAATAAATAAGATGGCTACTTAAAACATGTGCATATATGAACCAGCCCTGAACATTGCAAGTTGGTTCAAAGGCAAACTGGGAGTTAGCTATCTGATTGAAAACCCATCTCTCTGCTCTAATATTCCAAATGCTATAGTATCAGCATTGATCTTAATTCATTTTTAATACTTGCCACAAACACTGGGGGAATAAAAAGACTGTTGTAAGCCCACAATACAAGTTATGATTCAGAAGAGCACCTCTAATGTATTTTATGTTTGCTGCCCCTGTTTATAACAGCTACTTAATGTGTTGATGTGTTGTTGTTGTTTTGTGTTTTTTTTTGTTTTGTTTTGTTTTTGGGTTTTTTGTTTTGTTTTGTTTTGTTTTTAAGCAAGTGCCATAAAAACATCACAATCTTTGTTATGAATTATATATATATATATCTCATAGAATCATTAAGGTTGGAGAAGACCTCCAAGATAATCTGGTCCAAGCATCCCCCTACCACCATTATCATACACTAGACCACGTTCCTAAGCACCACGTCCAACCTTTTCTTGAACACCCCCGGGGACAGTGACTCCACCACCTCCTTGGGCAACCTGTTTCAATGCCTGACTGCTCTTTCTGAGGAGAAATGTCTCCTCATTTCCACACTAAACCTCCCCTGGCACACCTTGAGGCCATTCCCTCTAGTCCCATCACTAGTTACCTGTGAGAAGAGGCCGACCCCCAGCTCCCCACACCTTACTTTCAGGCAGTTGTAGAGAGCAATAAGGTCTCCCTCGAGCCTCCTCTTCTCCAGACTAAACAACCCCAGTTCCCTCAGCCGCTCCTCACAGGACTTTTGTTCCAGGCCTTTGACCAGCATTGTAGCCCTTCTCTGTACACTCTCCAGGGCTTTGATGTCTTTCTTGTAGAGAGGGGCCAGAAACTTATGTTGCCACTCCCTGTACCCCAATGTGCTAGCCAGCAAAGAAAATATGGCTATTTTTTATCATGGGAGGAGGTGATGAAGAAGAGTTGTTCTCCATTTTCTATCAGACACACATATAAGGAAAGATGAGCAGCAGAGCTGTATAAAAGTTTCATTAGAAGAACCCATGACCACTTGTAACGCCCTCCTTTCCCTGGATGTCCATTTACTTTATAAACACAAAAAGCTGTTCACACCCTTACACTTGTAACAACTTATCATTTTACAGAAAGGTCATATGAAGAACTTAATGGTTTAATGTGTTTTAAATGACACAAAAGTAACTAACATGATGGCAGTTGTTTTCAATGAGATTTCTATGAAGTAGAAACAAAGTGCACCAACATCCGAAAACAGGCTGCGATTAACAAAGCTTTCACCAGTTGAATGTGACTTACTCATTAGTTCAGACCACCTGATAGCATCCTTTGAAGTTTATTTTCCTGAAATCCAAAACTAAGTCCATCTTCATTTAATTCATAAGTGCAGTTAGAGGGATATCACCCCAGTTTAAAATAATAATAAGTCTATTTGAAATGTGTGTATATATTTGTGTGTGCATGTGCACGCTCCATTCTTATCTGTGAATGCCATTCTTTGAGGGAGTTTGGAAGGAATTTGAGTTGCAAATACATTTTTGGCATGGAAAAATTAATAAGCATGAAATGAGCATAAACAGAATAAATATCTTTAAGCTGTTACCAAAACATACTTCGTTTTATTTTTAATAATAATAATTTTATCCTACTGCTTTTAGAAGTTTTCTCCAGCAAAATTTATGCTGTTTAACATAAAAACTTGACCATTTAGTGTTTTGCCCTATGGCATATAGTAAAAACAACTGTCTGTCTAGTTACCATTCCCCTCTTGTCAAGGCTGCCAAAAGATTCATTCAGTAGCTTGCAAACTTCCTTTACAGCCTATACAGGCAGTACATTAACAATACACAATACAATTAACACACAAAACAATTAACAATAACATGAATAATTACCATTATTTTTAATAATCAAGATCCATCAGAAAGCCATTATGATGGAAAAAGTGGGGAACATAACCTTTGCAACTAGTCATTTCTGCCCCCCTATCTGCATCTGTAAGTATCTGATAAAATGAAGTGCTTAAAAAAGGTAAGTTCTAAAGAACATCATCCCACAGGTCTGTCTGAATTCTAAAAACATCTCTGTAATGAAAGTGTCTCTACAAAGTACAGGCTTTTTTGTTTTATTTATATATATAAAACTATATATATATATATATATATATTCCTTATTGGCTGTAGGCATTCCTACTCCAACATCCTGCCATTGTCTTTAATACAACAAAAATCAGAAAAAGTAACTAAGTGCCAGCCTGTCCTGTACTCCACAGCAATGATACCTGTCCAAATTAAAGATAAACCTGAATCACAAGGAGAAAAAAAAAAAAAAAAAAAAAAAAAAAAAAAGTTCCTTTGCAGTGCTCCTAAAGATTTTTAGGTCACAAATCCTTTACATATTATTGTTCATTGCATGAGTTACTTCTAAGATAAGTTTCTGTCCATTGTGTTCTGA
The DNA here is from genome assembly GCF_964211825.1 of Aythya ferina. Classification (NCBI taxonomy): domain Eukaryota; kingdom Metazoa; phylum Chordata; class Aves; order Anseriformes; family Anatidae; genus Aythya; species Aythya ferina. The sequence goes on along the minus strand of NC_140298.1, from coordinate 46,259,384 downwards.
GGACGGCAACCAGAGAAAACATTTGGACACCCCAATCAGTCAGACCAGCTATTTCAATAACAAGCAGCTTATGTTATACCATCTATTAGTATGACTTTCTGAAGTCAGAGAGAAAGCTACTTAAAATAATTAACAAATTATTTTAAATGTCATCATTTTCCAGAGTCTTAAAATTCAAAAGTCACTGGACATTACTGTTTTGATTCTTTGAGGAATGTGCAACAGTTCTGCAAGTGATGAAATGCAATGTGTTCCTGCTTCAGATTAAATGAGTTTTAGACAAAATAGCTGATATATAACAGCCTTGTGTAAAGCGTTGTTGCAGCATACAGGATCAAGCTGATGCTGTTTCAAGTTAAAGCATGTCAGTTTCAAAGACAGACTGAGAGAAAACAACATATATTCATCAGAAAATTTATCACTGTTAGTAGTAATACATGTCAGATAAATATTTAATTCATCTGAAGACCTATCTATCAAATTCATGCAGTTTTATGCATTTAGTCCCCTTTGCTGTATCATTTAAGTTGACTCCTCTTCTTAGCATTGTCCACAGAGGAAGAGAGTACAAGTTTTGTTAAAAATCAGATTTGGCTTTGACATATTTTAAAATAAAATCTATTTTTGTAAAAATACTCTTCATGAATTAAAACTTTCAACACTGCTGTGAGGGACTGATGTCAGGAAATCAGATTCACAAAGCATGAACAACCAGTTAAAACAAAAAGATCAAATGACAGAAGTAAATATCATGGCAACTAAAATCAATGACAAATCTTGCATTAAACCAAGCGGAGCTGCAATTTTATTCTGTTTCCAGGAAACACAAATGCATTACATCAGTTGAGATGCACTTCCCATCACAATGACTTGATTGCAGAGTCCTTTCGTAAATTATACTAGAGAAGGAAGAAGCTACTGAAAACAGCGTTGACCTCTCTCCCAGAAGCAATGTATCTTTGCCAAGTTTGGGGAATCCAAAGAAATTAGAGCCATCGTTAATATAACCTCAGTGCTACCAAGAGAACTAATAAAGATGCAACACCCCCATACCCTACAAAGGCTTTGGAAAGCCACAAGAAAGATAAGTAATTATCTTACTGGCTTTTCCACTACAAAATCTGTCCCTACTAATACATTTTAACTTTATGATCACTTCCAGTCACATTTGATGCAATAATACTTGTGTCAGATGAGTTCATGAAAATCAGCAACTACAAAGACCAGTGACACATGAATGGCAGCAGGGATTCCACAGAGCACAACAACTAGGCCAAAAAAAAAAAAAAAAAAAAGAGTGGAAGAAGTGAAGAGAGAAGAAAAAGCTCCAGGAACATCTAGATGTCAGAAGAACTAGCACCCACTGACCTGCTTGGCTTTCAGAGGTTATTGGCCTCTGTCTTATTTAATTAAAACTGTTCTGTCACAGGTGCATAGATGAGCAGACTCACAATGTTTCAGCACAAAAGCCCTGCAAAGTAGCTGAAAATATGAAGACATAAACTAGGACGGCAGTGCTTGGGTGGTACCCAAATTATGTATTGCTCCAAAAAGAAAGCATTACAGCACTAAGATTACAGTATCTGTATTACAGTGTTTTACCAAAATAATTCATTATGACATAGCTAATTGTTTTGTTTTTAGTACAGCGTTATTACCAAACAAGAGTGGGAGAGTAATAGCCTGCTAAAAATTAAATGTAAAAAATTCCAAAACTGAATTCAAAAGGCTCATTGAACTGTGCATCAGCTGATATTTGAGGTGATAATTCTGAAGGACTAAACCTTTATACACAGAATTTCACAGCCAAACAACATAAAAAGACAAATACTAGTAAAGGAATGTATATAATGTAGCATTAAAAGATAGGAAGCCTCTGATAGTCATACTTTCACATGTAAAAGAGTGTGCACATTCTGAAAAACACCATAGAAAGGGATCAGTAACCATCATATAAACTGAAGATATATTGCTTCATAATTACTATACAATTTTAAACATGCTCATCTATTTCTCTTTATTTTCACCTTTTACTGACACTCCTCCCAAAGGGCTAACAATCATTTTAAAGGTTAATGGCTCTGAAGTAAATTCACAAAGATTTCTCAACTGAAGCAAAGATGTAGGTTTGAGTTTGAGGAAAAGCATCTCGACAGAACAGAAATTCTCCCTCAGTATGGCGTAAGACCTCACTTCTTAAGCAAGAGTACTGGCTGCAGCACAATTACCTGTGACTAGTTCAGTAACTAAAAACAAGGAAGAAGTTATGTTGCTTCTGTAGCTAAATCAATATTAAAAGGTGAAGTAAAATAGCTGCAAATTCTAATGCTTAACACAGACAAGAGACAGAAAATGGTAAATGCCCAGAAAACTATGAATTACAAATACAGTTTAGAAGTATTTGAAGGGTATCTTCTCTTCTCTGTTTATTCCTACATTTTTTTTCTCCTCCCCATTGGCCCCTGGTAAGGTAGACCTGCTGACTTCATTTTTCTTGCTGTTTCTCCCAAATACAGTGCCAAACTTTTCTCAATGGGAATTTATCTTAGCGAAGTGGCAGCAGTAGTTCTAATCAAAACTGGTCATTATATCACTTTGTTGTTTAATACTAACACATTTAAATTCATTTCACTGATGGCCTTGAGCTGAACAATGCATCATTATAATTTTCATTCAAAGGTCCTAGCTTCTCAGTGTCTGGAACCTGGTTGTGGAAAAGAATAAACACAACAGCAAATGAAGTCCCTGGAAGCCACAGCAACTTTCTGCTTGGATCACTAAAGCAACGTTGTCATTGTTTCAGATTATCTCCAATTACTGACGTACCTTGAACTAGTGAATATTCTTGTACTTGTGTCCAATCCCTTCTGCATTCTTCAGTAACATACAGTTCAGCACAGGACATTTCTATATTTAAACAAAGTTTAAGCCACTACCACTTGGTGTTTTAACAAAAGAATTTCTTCTTAATATCTCCCCAGTATAATTGGGTAGCTGTTCTTACATTCTCTTTTCAATTTTGATACAGATAGAATATTTCAGCTTCCTTGCCATTCCTCCCTTCAGCTCCATAAGCACCAGAAGAACTGTTGTCAAACAAGAAAAACAAAAACCTTTTACAAGTGCTAGGGAAGACATATTTCTTGGCACCACAGAATGGCTAAATAATGGCTAAATGCTTTGATTCAGACACAAGGTTATTAAACAAGATGCTGAATAGTGCTACAAAAGTGATTCAATACATTTTTAAAAGCACACATAGCTGGAAGAAAAAAAAAAAAAGTTACTCTTGCAGCCAAATCAGAAAGCAATAAACGCAACATCATCTTGTCAACAAGAATCAGGGCTTGTCACAGACAAGATCACCATCAGCAAAAGTAGCCAGCCACAGTGATGCTGGCTGTACTCACAACATAGTCACGGCTAGAGCCATCCGAGACTATTCATGTTAAGAGACCCAGAGAAAGGACATGGGCTGAATGTAGCCAGATTTCTGCTTTAATAAAATGTTGCGAGGGGGGGACCATAAAACGTAAATTAAGATACAAATCACGCTTACAATAAAACACAGGGTAGAACACTAAAAGTTTCAGAGTGATGTAGAAAACAATGGTAAGACATGGCCTGAGATCGGCACTTAGTTGATCAGTGAAAATAAGAGTAGACCACTAGGAGTGAGTGAATACTTTAAAAGGTTATCTGTAAATACATTCATTAAATACACAAGATTCAACAGGTTCCCTTTATGTTATTACTGAAAGGAGGGGAAAAGCAATTAAAAAACAGTTAAGCAGAAATAAAGCATTTTTGATGTTAAAAAGATAAGTCATACTTCAAAAAAGCCTTAAAACTTACATTTGAATGAAATTTTCTACATCACTGAAAAGATTTCTTCAAAATCAGACAATTTGCTGAGAGATATTTACATAGCAAGTTTTTCATCTACCCCAAAAGAAACCTCTCATAGTTTAGAAATAGCTTTCCCTATAAGGATGAACATTTCCTTCTGTTGTAATCAGATTCCTTCAAGCAATCAAAATCTTAAATTTACCATTCCAGTTTTCTTTTTCTGATTTCTACCCCTTAGATGCACTACCATAGATGAATAAGCCTCCACCATTTTTCTTCAACATGAGATACATGCTAACAACACACACACTGTCTTCTCCTTACCCTGTGAGCACTCATTTAGAAATTTCTACCACGAACTTTAAGATGTCCTCCAAAGAACCAACTTAAGGAAAACCATTAACAAGCTAATTTTTTGCAGTTCGGCAGCGAGCCATGTCCTCCAGAAATGATCCCCAATTCACTGGATGCATCTTTCACTCAGGACTCTGTAGAATCTGTGGTTGAGTCCCAAGAACAAGGTCCGTTGAAACAAGGTCTGCCTTAGTGCCACAAGCTGTATAAAGCTGTACTCTGCTGCCTATATGGCTATGTCCCTATACAAGTAAATAAAACATGCCAGAGCATGTTGTCTAGCCACAAAGTAAAGGGGCATGATACAGCTTGCATCCACATAGCTAAAGGCTTCTCCATACAGGATGTCAGGAGAGACAAGCACTATCCCCACTGCCCCGTGGGAACTGTCACCCTTTGCTTTCTCCCAGCTCTCAGGATGATAGGTCAGGACTGGATCAGGGAGCATACTGAAAACTAAGTAGATGGACAGTGATACAGCTTGAGCCCTTGGCCTCTCTCTGCCTCAAAGTATAAGTACTGCATATAGATCCAACAAAAGTCCAAAAAAGGTTCAAAAGAAATGAGCAATCTACGAGCACATTCCTACTCACAACCAGCCTACGAATGTCCCTACAACATGCCAGACTATCCTGTTCTCTACCACAACAAGAGCTATGCCAGGAGTTGTAAGGGGAACGAGTTGTTCTCTAAACAGTTGAGACTGCAGGTCACCCATACTCTCTCTCCTCCTGAAAGCACTTCTTAAAAGGACACCCGTGGTCCTAAGACCCTCTTGTATTCATGATTATGAACTGAAGGCCACAAAGCTACAGCTAAGATGAGACTCATGAAAAGGCAGTGTCCAAAGGGCAGTTCTCTCAGGAGTCTTTACCAGAGAAAACTGATGCCTGAAGAAATAGAACAGTGAGGCACATTCAGAAAAAAAGCAATTTGCTCACAAGCATGAGACACAGGAGGCTGGCAGGATGAAACCTGAGTGTACTGGCTAAGGCAGTGCCTGTTTTGAGAACAGATTAGTTAGTTTCCTGTTACATCAAACAGTAACTTTCATCAGTCCTACGTTCACTTAAAAAAAAAAAAATAGAAAAAAACTCTACTGACATCACACTTAGGGCTGGGCAGAAAGTGGCAGATTAGGAAATACCATGAGTCACTGCAAACACAGAACACATAGAGTTTTAAATCTTCTGTGCAAAATCTAGTGTTACAAAAAAAAAAGAAAAAAAAAAAGGCAACACAGCCAAAGTGAACTACACCACAACTAGAGTAAGAGTGGCGGTCTGCCTTCAAATAAACAAGGCAGCTGGGGAAAATAAGAACATTGTAAAAACGACAGGGTAAGACATAGGCAGGCTGCAGGAAGGAACAAGAGCAACACAATTCAGCAATCAAGAAGGAAACATCAGCTAAAATAAGCTGATGGGTGGACAAGGAGGAAATAATATTAAGTCGAAAAAACAGATACAAATGAAAGAAAAAGAAAATGGTGCAAAGAAAGCACAGCCAACAGATCTATGCTCCCAGAAAGAATTCACTCTGGACAAGTTTTGAATATACCTTTTTTATGCAAGAAAGAAAACCGAAATATAAACACACACACAAGCATAAGAATGATTTCTTATAAACTTAGCTGCAATGTATTAGGAGGAAAAAAAAAAAAAAAGCACTAGTGCACTAGTGAAATACTGCAATACATAAATATTTTTAGGAATAGTTGAAAACAATTAGAACAAAGGGTAGCAGCTTTACCTGGTCTGGAAGTAAATAAGACACTAGAGAAGAGATACAATGGGGAAATAAAAAACAGGCAGTGAAGAAAAGTACAAAAGAACAAACAGACACATACTTATCCACTATGGTTCCAGCTCAGCATCTCATTGTCTGAAACAGCAGAACACACAGGTGTTGCAGAAAGGCTACTAAGACACCTAGGGCAAAGAAAGTGGCATCTCTCCTAGCAATTATAAAGTTTCCCGACAGGGTGAAGCAAAGTAAACTGTATTATTAAGGTGGAAATAGCAATGCTTGTCAGCAGCTAAAAATTAATGCTATTTTGAGGGTGTAGTTCAAGATGAATCAAGATAATTAGAGATGCAAGCTTTCTGTATAGAGCTATTAGAATTTAGGATGAAAAAAAAAAAAATCTTTCCTTTAGGAACCATTTCTGGCTTGACTTCAGGGGATTTTTTTCAATGTAAGTGGAAGCGTAAGAGGAAGGAAGAATGCTGGAATTATTAACAGCTGAATAAACTTTGTTAAGAGAAGTACAGGCCAACTGCAGAAGAGTTTGTTGATAATACAGAAACAAGGAATCAGATCAATAAGTGCTAATGAAAGCATTAAATCTTCATATTTTCCAGATGGAAGGTGGATTAACTGGTCTTATAGATCCTGACAGTCTCTTCTTCAGGTCCCAACATCCAATAAGGTCAGATTACTACCGCTGCCTTTACGTTGATGGTTTTTATTATTATTTTAATTAGAAACCACCAAAGCTAGTATAAATTCTCTCAAGGCAGCAAGTATTATCAAAAAGCTTTCTCTTCTTTTTTAATTCTTGAGACAGAACTACTTTGAAAAGCCTCCAAGTGATACAGGAACCCCAATTCCACTCCTATCAAGCCATAAGATTTAGACATTTTATTGGCAACAGTCTCACTCGCACAGATTAAAACTTGCCATCAATGTCTTTTCTGAGAGAATATAAAATTTGGAAACAAAGTAAAAAAAAAAAAAAAAAAATCTCCTTTCTGCCACCTATTACACTTAGGATTTAGAAAGCATTCAATGGTGATAAATCGCTGGAAAAATTATATATAAAAATTACTTAACTCCAAAATAAAGGAGTTCCTTGTAAATATGTCGATAATACACTTTTCTGAAGTAACTCATACTCTTGCCAAGATTTTTTCCCCTAAGAACATAATTAGCATATTTCTAAGTTGGAAGACAGAATTCTCAGTGTGCAGTAACAGTAAAGATCGATTCACCAATTTACCATGAAAATTTGGAACTTGTTAATCAGAATATCCATCTCCTCTGCAAAAACAAAAACATTGTGAGCACTGTGGAATGTCAATTTGTTAACAAAATCATGACTTCGAACCTGTTACCTGCTTTTTGAACCGTCTAATTCATGTGTGCAACACATCAGTACATTGTCTGGCACAACAGAAGCCAAAATCTTTTATTAACATAAGCCAAGCTAATGGTTCCTCCCACACTAATTATAACAGTTTGACGAGAAATGGTGATGAAACAACAGAAATATGCTACTTTTTAACAAGCTTTTAAAAAGGGACCAGAAGAAGAAGAAAGGGAAGAAAAAATGAAAGTCCACCTCCCAGCTGAAAATCCTGTTTTCTGTTTTCTTACCTTGAAGTAACTTAGGAGGAAAAAAAAAAAAAAAAAAAAAAAAAAGCACGTCGTTGTTTAATGGAGGAGGTCAAAGCCGAGGCTTGATTTAACTCAATTGCCACATTTAACCACATCAACTTGCCACATCCCACAAGAAAAGCAAGGCTGAGCTGTGAGAGGCTGCAGATGGGAAAAGACAAAGTACTGGAAGGAGCTGTCAATCAGTAGGTGGCACTCTTCAAGCTCTGCCAGTAGGAAGCCAGGTACCAGCACAAGTGAAGACACATTGCACAGAAAAGTCTGGATCTTTAGGAGAAATATGAACAAGAAATAATGAGCAATCCTAACCATACCTGACGTTCATGGGGGATGCAATGGCTTCATTTCAATACTATAGACAGCAATCCTCGTATGTAGTCTCCAAAGTTCCTAGGAATTATAGCTTTTGAATGCTGTAAACATTTTGGATGAATGCTGCTGTATAAGAGAGTACTAAAACCAGTACTTCACGAAATTCTCCATTACATCCGCACAGAACACCCTGGGTGCAGTCTTATAGCCAATTATGCAGAATGAAGTCAAACTGGTGAATGATAAAAAGATATTTTAATGTAACAAAAATGCAGCATAATTATTTAGATTTTGCCACAAATGTTTTTCAGTGCTGTCCACCAAATTCGTTACAATAAGTAGAACATATGACTAAATCTTTTGAAATAATATATGAATTGCGACTCCTGCAATATATACTAGTGAAAACGTAGCCCACACACCTAAAGATTCAATTGTTTTTAAGAGTTAGATCAATACAAGACATGATAAAAATTAAAACATTGTTCCATAAAACAGGCGTTAAATTTTTCTGTTCCTCCAAATAGTCTTTCTTCATTTAACACTTATAGGCTTTTTTTTTTTTTTTTTTTTTTTGTATTTTAAATACAGATCCAAATCAATGCACATTACTGCTCATTTGATGAAGCACTAAAGGAAGAGCAGATTTAGTAACAAAGTTTGAGTACAGGTACTTGTAATTGAAACAGCCAGCAGAGGGAGTATAAAACGAAACAAAAAATATGCAAATGCTTTTCTTCTTTTTATATTTTGTTTTACTTATGATGTTAGCTTTCTTTTAGAATAAAGCAAAAAGCATAAAACTAAAATATTTTAAAATATATAATTTTAAAACATTAAACGTAATGACTAGAAATGATAACGTTTCAAAGTAGCACTAAAAATTTTTGCTCATATTAGCTCTGCCAAACTGAATGACAATTTTAAATCACAGACAAGGTTAAAGACTGATCAACAACCTGCATAAGCCAGTTCCAAGTTGTAAACCCAGAGACAAAGAGACTCTCATTTTTAGTTTATGAATCCAAAACCAAATTCATGTTTCAAGAATTGAGAGAATAGAAAGTATGATGTATTTTTATTAGAATGCAGCACAAAATCTTACAAGTGAACAAAAATGTACTGTTGTACTGATCTGTACAACAGAAGGATTTTATAGAGATTAAGCCAAGTACACGCCCCAGATCATACATGGAAATGAGCATTTGTATGACTGTTTCAAAAGCCACTAAGTCATATACATGTATATGCTGAAATAAACACCCTTCTTTACACTTTCAGGTTCTCACCATATCTGGCTTAAACACCAACCAAAGGAGGAAGGACATGAACAGGGGTGACTGGAGCCATCAGCTCCAGTTTAGGAACTTAAGTTTAAGAACCTCGGATGAGCTGCCACCCTACTCTCAAAAGTGACAGAGACACCATCTCCCAAAGCATTTGCACTGTGCATAATTATTCCTTCCATGGTCCTTCTGAAACAAGGGACAAGCTTACTGAACTAGAAAGACTTTACCTACTTTCTCAAGGCTGACACTCACTATGTGCCCGCAAGCCACGAGGCAAATGTAGACAGCAAAGCTGAGGAGGCAAAGGGACTGTGGATTAGTTATTTCAAAAGTAAACTGTGTGCTTTATAGGTATTTTTACAAATGGTTGCTTAACTCAGACAAACACTCCTTCACTGTTAACTGGGTGCATTCCCTTCCTATGCTGTTCCCTCTTTCTCTCCAAACAGAACAGTAGTGCTTCTGAGCAGGATGCATGGTAGGACTATACAATAATGCAAAGCGGAGTATTACGACGCCCCAGTCCTGATGGGAACTGCTGAATGACACCACTTACCATCATAACTGCACACAGTTTCGGCCACAGTTCTGTTTCTCTAACCAATGTGGAGCCAGAATCCCTGGGGTGAAAACCAGGGATAATTCTGTTTTCTACATTAGCACATACATGTTAAGGATGGTTTAACCGCAAAAGGAAACTCTGTCCACCTGTATGCATGAGATTTGTTGCTGAAGATCAGCATTTGACTTAGAACACCCTGACTGCAAGTAATGAAGAGACAGACCAGAAAAAAATAAAGAAAAAAAAAGAGTCAAGCCAAGATTAACTTTCCCACCAGCACAGGTACTTGGAATACTTCTAACTTTATTTAAATTTTAATTATTATTTTCTCACACAATTACAGATCTTATTGCATCTACTCTGTTAGTTTTACTCAATCTGAAAGTCTTGACATCTGTCACATGTAGTTGGTGGATAAACTTGCTGCATCAGAGAATGAGCAGATAAAACAACTCCACATAAAATATCCATACACTGGTAATACTCGCACCAAACAGGAAGACCCGGAATGTAAAATATTAATATTTGATTTGTGCACAGCTTGAGAGACCTCTCGTGTAGAAGGAACATGGGACATCCTCCTGCAGGTAAGACATTTTACAAGAACCTGAATGCCTGGCAATGGACAGCATCTTAAATACAGCAGAACACCAATAGAGAATTGATCCAGGATGGTAGATATTATACATCTCCCAAAACACTATGTGATGCACCACATTACAGATTTAAAAAAATTCAGAACACCACACACCATACGCAGTTAATATAAGCCTCTGCAGTCCAGTGCTTTAATTGGAGTCTTAAAAAGTCAAATATGGAACAAACTGAATATTGCAGGATCTAACCTTTTAATAAAATCAGTAACTTCTAACAAAATCCTGATAGGATTGCACGCACATTGAAAGAGGTCAGACAAGAGGAACACATCTTCAGCAATTTCATTGGTCTTGAAGATGCTGTTTGGTGACTTTTAAGTCTCCCACCCAAAGAGTGTATCTCAATTCCCTTCCATACAGAACTCACCAGTTGCCCTCTGTAAAAGAAAAATGTTTAGACTTTGCCTCGAGCGTCAAAGAGTGTATGTATGTATACGTGTATGATTTAGAACCTAAAATACAATTCAAGAAACAAAGCCCATGAGATGCAGCACATAACCTTCATTATCCTATATCATTGTACCCTCTTGAGCACAATAATTATCTTCCTGCCGTACTGTAAGCAGGACTGTGTACAGTACTCCACACAGTTGGACGAGTGGTCTTTGTAATAGCCGCATCATAACCGAATAAAAGAGTATCTTGTTTGACTTCCCTCTGCTTCTCTTTCTTCAGCCTGGTTTCCAAGGGAAATCAGATTTATGCAAACACTTAGGGGGGGTGGGGAGGACTGGGGAGTGCTGTACAGATATGTATGCATGCACACACGTGGATGTCTGTCTGCCTGACCTCACTAATACCTTTTGAGCCCATTGGCCAGTTTCAACTACATTCAAGAGAGGAGTAGAGATATCACGCATTTAGGTTCTTGAAAGTTTCATGAGAGCAGGCTGCAGAGCACAGAAAAGTGTCTCCCCAGAGACAGGCTGCATGTCTTATTAGATGTCAGAAAACTCTCAGGGAAAAGAACCATTCTGCCCCTTTCCTGCCTGCAGGAAAATCCTCAAAGGTCACAACCAGTCAAAGATGACCAAGTTTCTTCCAGTCAAGTGTTCACAAAACAGCTCAAATTGAATTCATCGTTCCTTTTAAAATGTTGTTTTGAATAGAGCTGATGTTTTCCATGCCTTCTTTCTCTTGGTCTAGCATAAGAGAGAACTGCCCCCTACATGAAACAAGTTCCCCTTGTTTCCCTTGCTCCCAAGACTACTTATTTTAAAGCATCAGAGTTGTGCTACTTGCATGACTAGCGCTCCACTCGTCTCAAACACGGAGAAAATAAAAACTAGAAGAGCTTAAGAATCCCTTCAGGCCTTAAAACTGAGCAAGTATATGGTTCTGTAGCATAATCAAATATTGCATGAAGTTTCCAAAGGACAATGGGGCATGTATATAGTGGTCTTTATACACCTCTACCATATAACAGAACAAGTACTACCACACTTGATAAAGAGAACTGGTAGGCAATAAGGAGGTTTCAGCTGACGTCTCTATAGCTCTTCTCACATCCTCCAGAAATACGTACACGCATGAACTAAATACTATGTACCTGTATCCGAAAAGCTACCCAACAAAAGTGAAAGCGTGCCAAGATACCATATCGCGAGTTCAGGGACACCTTAAGGCATAAATCTGTGACTTCAGAGATAGTCAGGCGAAAGAAAAAAAAAAAAAAGTCACACCAGCCACAGCTGGTGGAAGCCACCCTAAAACCATACCGCTAGGTGACCGGCGGTGTCCGATGAAGCAGCGTTTCAGCCCGAAAGCACCGTGTGCCCCAAAGCCCTTCGCTCCTGCGGCTCCGCCACAGACCGGGAACCCCGAGACTGGGGCCGAGGGGCTCCGGGGAGATGCCCCCTCGAGACGCCCCCGAACGGGGGTCGCCGGCCCCGGGGGAGCTCGGGGCGCTCCGGGCGGGCCCCGGCAGCGCACGGCGAGCGCGGCCGTGCCCCGGCGGCCCCGCAGCGAAGCCCTGGCCGAGGAAAGGGGGCAGCCGGTGGCGAGGCTGTCTGGGGAGCCCCGAGCCCCCCGCGTGTGGCAGACCCGCCGGGAGGTGCGGGAGGATGCGCGGCGCTGCGCCCCGCTCGGTCCTCCGGTCCTCCTCCTCCTCGTCTTCCACCGCTTTTCTGCCGGCTGCCGAGACCGCGAGGCTTCCTCACCGCCCCTCGGAGCGAGCAGGGGGGCGGCCCCCGCTCCCCCGGTACCGTTGGTGAGGGAATTGAGCAGCACCAGGCAGCAGGCTGCTGACACGCACACCCGCGGCGTTACGCCCGGCGCCGGAGCGATGCGGATACGGCCGCCACAAAGCGCTCGGGCACGCCGAGCATCCCCTTTGTCCGTGCATCCTCGCCGCTCCTCCATGCGTCCACGCACGCCCCGCACACGCAGCCCCTTTGTGTGCTCGCCTCCCCCCCCGCTCACAAAGAAAGCGATGCCCTTGCCTCTCCTCGCCGCGTGCACCCAGCCTCGGACACGGCCCTTCGTCCCCCCCCGTCCTCTCCGCCGGGCGGTACCTACTTGTGTTCAAGAAACAGTCCGTAAACCTCCTAAAGCAGCTGGCAGAATTAGATCCATCTTCCATGTCTGGCCCTAGGAGCAGGGGAGCCGAGGAGGAGGAGAAGAAGAAGGCGCCTCTCTGCCGCTGCTGCCGCCTCGGAGTCCCGCTCCTGCCGGGGCCGTCGCCTCCTCGGATCCCGTCGCCGCGGGCTGCTGCCGCTGCAGCCCCGAGGGAATCGCAGGACCACGGGCGAGAGGCGGCCGGGGGGAGGAGGAGCCGGGAGTGGTGCTGCCGGGGGCCGCCGGCCGTGGAGCGGAGCAGCAAGCCCTGGATGGAGGAAGAAGAGAAGAGTCTCCTCCTGCCGCTGCCGCCTGGATGGGCGATCAAGTGAGCTGCTGCTGCCGCTGCTCCGCCAACATCTCTTCCTCCTCCTCCTCCTTCCCTCCCTTGCAGACTCGTGAGGTTAAAGGAAGACGAGGAGGGGAAACGAGGAGGCGGCGGCAAGAAGTAAAAAGAAGATGGAGAAGCGGAGGAAAAGGAGGGGATTGGAGCGAGGAAAGGAGCCGCCGCCGCTCTGGGGACGATGCTGGCGGAGGCGGCGGAGGAGGCTGTCCCTGCAGCGCGGCTCCCGCTGCTGCTGCTGGTTGTTAGGAGGAGAGAGAGGGAGCTGCAGGCAGCCGAGCCGCCTCCGGGAGCGGGGGGAGGAGGAGGAGACCCGCCGCTGCCTCCACCTCCGCCGCTCTGGCCATGGGAGTGGAGCGGGCGGCTGCCGGAGCCGGGCTTTTCCCCGGGTGCCGCAGCCAGGGGGGCCGAGGGGCGGGCTAAGAGCCGCTTCTCCGGGTTGGACATGCTTCCGCTCTTCCCTCCCTTTCGCCGTAGTTTAAGGCAGGACGTCTAGCAGAGACACCGGAGTAGGCAGAGAGGGGAAGCCGCGCAAGGACGGAGCAAAACGAGAGGCGACCGCGGTCCGGTCCTTCGCTCCCTCCGGCAGCCCCCGGCCGGCACCGCCCGTGCACCCCGGCCCCCTCCGTCCCGAAATCCTCACATTCCCGGTCCCCCTTTAGGCCGGAGAGGGACGCAGCGCTACCGACCGCCGAGCGGCTCCGATCCCCTTTTAAAGTCCGCTTCTCCTCGTGCTCCCGCCTCGCCTTCACAGCGAGAAAACGCTAACAAGCTGTATTTTCTTCCAGCAACGCAAATATTGCCCCGTATGTGCGTGCGCGTCTGCAAAGAGGCAGATAAAATCACTGCAGTGCCGCTTCCAATACCGAGCCCGGCCGCCAGAAAACGCCCACTGGCGGAGCGATCGCTTCCCAAGCTGCCTCCCTTCCTCCCGCTCCCAGCCGCACACCCAGGAGCTACGGCACAACGCTTACCTAAAGGGAACGCAGGCAGAAACGCGAGGAAAAGACCCTCCCTATGCGGCCTCGGCACCCGAAGCGGCGATTTCCAGCCGCCCCGGGCGAAAGGCGGGCGCCCTGGGGCGCCTGGCACGAAGCCGCCGGGGAGCGGACCCTGGGTGCCCGCAGAGCATCGCCCCCCGCTCCCCGGGGACAGGGCTCGGGCCGCTTCCCCGACGCCCCGCACCGCACTCGTGTGTCCCCCCTCTCCCCTTTCTCCGCCGGGGGCCGGCAGCCCCCAGCCCCGTGTCTCTCAGCCCCCCAAGCCGGCCCCCCCCGGCTCCCCACGGTCTACCTGGGAGCCGGCCCCGGAGGCTGCGGTAGTCCCCGTGCCCTGACCTCGCTCCCCAGCGCCCGGTGCCCGCCGCTCCGGAGCGGGCCCTGGCGAGCCGCCCGCCCGGAGGGGTCCCGGGACGCGGCAGGAGCCGCCCTCCCGCTGTGCCGTCCCGACAGGACCGGGACGGGGATGGGGACGGGGAGAGGGACCAGGACGGGGCTTTCCAGCACTGCCCGGAGCTGCCCCGGTTCAGCCCTCCCGGGCCGGTAGCGCGGAGCCCCGGCCACGCTCAGGCGTCCCGCAGGCGGCACCCCCAGGAGAGGCCGGCCCCAGGGGAAGCCGGGGGGGACCCCGAAACGGAGCGGGGCTGAGGGCTGCGCTCAGAGCCCCCGCGGCGAAGATTTCGTTGTCGCCCTGAACCCGCTGAGCGCAGGGCGCAGCTGAGGGGAGACGGAGCTCGGAGCCCGGCGGGGGTGCACTCAGGCCGGCCGCCCCCCGAGTTGGGCCAAGGGGGCGACACGGGGAGCAGAATAGGTAACACGGGGAGCACAGGATACGATACGGGGAACCGGCAGTCCGCTATTTGGGCTGCCCCTTGCCCGCTCCGCTACCCGGCGGCGGCGCTCACCTGTGCGCCCCGCCCGGCCGGGGCTCTGCCTCCATCCCTCCCTCTTCTCCTTCCCTCCCTCCCCGCCCGCCGCAGGTGTGTTCCCCTCGCAGGTGTTCCTCTCTCCGGTTATCGCCGGCAGAGCTCCCTTTCCCTGCTCCCCCGGCATCCCAGCGGAGCGGCGGCGGCCGCTCCGCTGCGCTCCCGAGAGCGCCCGGGGAGGGTTCCCGGGGGGTCCCGCCGAGCCCCCGCCACCCTCCCGCCCCGGGGCAGGAGGGTCCCGTCTCCCTTCCTCGGCCCCGCTGCAGACACGCCACCAACCTGTGCTTCTCGTCCCGATTTTAAAGTCTTGCCGCGGTTTAGCCGCGCCGTTTCAGGACTTCGGTTAACGTTAGAAAAAGGACGATGTTCCACGCTGGGGGCCGATTTGCGATATGGTCATCCGGCAGCACACGAAATAAGGTGTTTCTCTACAAATAACAACGCTTTCAAATGAAATCCCGCGTGCAGCTCGCTGAACGTTAGCTGCCAGCGGGAAACAAGCCCCGGACTCGCAAAGAGGTTCAAACGCCAAACCAGATTAAAGAGTCACTTAAAAAGAAAAATACAGAGCAAAACAACTCACAGAGGGGCAGGTTTTACTAAACTGCTTTCATCTATATGGTTCCTGAAACCTGCTGCTGCTCAAAAATCTTGAACCGAAATACAGAAAGATGCATCAGCTTCTGCGACACATTTTCCTGCAGTATACTTCACTTTATCAGTACAGTTTAATAACTTCAATTTCAGGTATCTATTCGTGCGAGCTGCTTTTATTTCTTTAAAACCAGCCATTATTTACCTGCTTCGCACAGACAGCTTTCCTCTCGGAACTGCTGGGGGATCACTGGGGAGCCAGCAACTATTTAAATTCTCTGAGAAAAAAGGCTTAGCGAATGGAAACAAAACTTTAGTGAATTGTGCTTGGTTGTTGCAGTCTGTTTGCTTAGCAATTAACAAATTGTATTTTGTTAGTATTAGAAAATCTGTAATGCCAAATTATTGAAATTGAAAGGGAGAATGAAATTGAAATGACTGAGCATTCACCTGAAAAAGTGAAAGGTGCTCCTTTACACAGATTAGTCCCAAATTGTTCTTCTGTCAATACCAAATTACTGAAACTACATTGACAATTTATAATTGTAGAAATCTTGTTTGACTATGCTAATTTATGCAGAATTCCTCTATTGTTGGTCATCCAAACTACAGTTGTTCAAATATCACTGCCTGAAACTGGATATCTGAGTATTTATATAAGGAATGTGAATTTTGCATACATAAATATGCATGTGTATATTCAACAAAGTAGGCAAAATACATTTTGATTTGTAAGAAATCAAATCTTCTAGACAAACAGCTTTCAGGTTAAGGGTTATTGGCAAACTGTTCATTTGATTATTATTCATTAGCCATTGGCAATTCATACCTGATTGGTCACCTGCTTCTTGGCAAGGCAGGCAAAAGCAATTATAGAAGAAACATTAGATGACAATGAAAATTAATTTTCAAGATAAATACATATGGATTTGTAAAATATATTGATTTGCAGACAGACAAATATGCTTGGTTTTCATCTAAATATTTGGGAATAAATTAGCAATGAATCACATTTGCTTGTTCCCCCATATATCTGTAAATCTGATTTTTCATTGTTCAGAGCATAACAATTTGCATCGCCAGAGCAACGATGCCACTGATGCAGCTGTGGTACTAACCATACGTCCACTTCATTTGCCAGAGAAGTCTCAGCAACTCCAATAGGAAGTTTTGATCTGGAACAGTAAGCTTTGCTATATCATCCCATGAAAGGATTTTTTAAATTCTGAAACACAAATAAATGCAAATTAGAACACTCTTATGCATCCACTTGCATTAGATGCAAGGGCTCTGTTATCAATGTGTTGTATCAGGAGCACTGTGGGCAAAAATCTTTGGTTGCATTTGTGTGTTTAAATGCAATTTCACAATAGTTTAGAAGCCGGAGCTCTCACTGGAGCTGTCAGTCATTTTAGCGCACATCATACTTACAGGAAAAGGCCTGTTTAGAAAGCAGCAAATAAGTCTGTTTGGCAATAATTTGTCAATATTAATCAAAATACTTACAGGAAAACATTGTTGTAATTCATTTCCCCCCCCCTCCCTTTTTTTTTTTTTTTTTTTTTTTTTTTTTATTAAATGCAGCTTAAAAACAAACACTTATTCGTTCCAGGTCTGTCTGCTACATTTCAGCAATGACTGACTCATCTTTTATCTGGTCCCACTCTTTTGCCTCGTAAATCACCTTATCTCACTCATCATCCTTATATTCTTAGAGACCCCTCTATGATGCAAGATCAATTCCTTGGAAGAAAAAAGAAATGGGATAAGACATGATGGGGAAAGAGAGTTTATAAAGATCCAGGGTGGCAGCAGTACAGGAGCTAACTGAACCAGCCTCCTGAAGGTGGCTGAGGCAGGAGCAGCAGCAATGAAATACACAGAAGGCAACCTACTGGAAAGGTGGGGGGCTGCAAACTGAGGAGGGAGAAAAGGATAAATGCAGCTAAAACCCAAGCTTCAGGGCTGAGTAAAGAGAGCCCCATATTAAATCCCTTATGGAAAAGTCCTGTGCAAGTTAATAAAAATAACTGCATTTTTTCCTAGGTATTTTCAGCTAAATGATCTTACAGAATACAATAATTATTACCCAGCTACTGAATTGCTGTCACAAATGAGAAACCTACAGGAAAGACATTGTTCCCTAGTCTTATTCTGTAAACCTTTAGAGCAATTTATACAGAAACCTATTTCACAGGGGATTGTTTTTACAAAGGATTGTTCTCAAACACTGTATGCATGCAAGGAGTAAACTTGTTTAAAGGCTATGTGTCAGTCGTTTTCTTTGATTCCTACAAGCATTTACATAAGTCACCACTTTTCCACAAGAATATTAACTGAGTGCTGACACCATGCAAACGTGGGTTCGCATTGCTGTGTGTGCCAGCAGCCATCTTGGAAGCACTTGGTGGAGTTGGGAATTACCTAGTCCAGAAGCAGAAGAAATACTCTGAGATCCAACATGAACTGCAATTCGTTCAGCAAGTCAAAACAACACAGTTTTTAAGATGTCCAGGTCTGTTCAGAGGTAACTGACATATGGAAAAAGAAAAAAAAAAAGTAAATATATTGTTTGCTTTCAGTAGTTTGTTCAGCTCTGCTTACGTTGCTTCATTTTCTGCTCTGCAAGGCGACAACTGAAAGGTTAGACAGCTAGAACCATAAGTCATACAAGTGACACAGTATGTGATCTATGAGGGTTAATACCTCAGTTATTAAAGCTGTGAAGACCATGTCTTTTCCTGGCATATTTTTTCCTTTCAGAAACAAAACTATGCAAAATTTTCAGTATATATGTATTTATTTTTTTAGGGAAAAAAATCCAAGTCTTTATGAAAAAAAAAGGGGGGGGGGAGAGGAATACTTCTTGTGCAAGGACATTTTAATCTGAAAATTTTCGGGTAAATATAATGCTACATATTATATTGTTAGGAAATGCAGAAGATGAATTTTAAAAGAAATAAAAAGCTAGTGTTAATGCACAAAGGATGCGTTGTACTGTGGATTTGTTTCCTTTACAAGACTACATGAGTAGCTAAAGAAAGCCATCTTACCATCTACCATGTTGTGCTGTCCAATGCAGTACAAAGATCAGATATTTATGGGTTTTATTATAGGCTGTTCAGTAAAGCAAACAGTTGTTTAGACTACTTTGTTAAAGAAAGAAGAAAACAACAACAACAAGAAAAAAAAAAAAAAAAAAACCAAGCACAAAAGCATTTTCTAAATTAAAACTTCAACAGTAGCTATCTTGACGGATCCTTTACAGATAAACCAAAAGCACCATAAACAGTGTAAGCTTTTTGCTATAAAGACCATCTTTTGAACCATATCTAGCACAACAGGATACTGGCTTGGGACCAGGGCCTCTTAGGTAGTAATGAAATACAAGCAGCAAACAACATAACAGTTGGCATGGTAGGCAACAGCACTGTTGTTACCTAACACTAGCAGAATAACATATTTTATTGCAACAAAGATAAATAAGGTTATCAGGATTTTTGTAATTTTCTATTTCCATATAGAAACCTTCTAGAGTTAACGTATGGCTGGAGAACACTGTTATAATTTCCTGTCTGCTAGAGCAATAAGTTATTTGAATTATCTGCTTAATTAGTACATACAAATTTTAACCTTTCCATGAATTAAAGTTACTTTAGAATTACTTTATAATTAACAGACTTAAGAAAAATCCTAAAGAAATAAGAAGTTAATAGTGCCCTATCTTTTGTTCACCCCACTTTGAGATGTGCTAGCATGTAATACAGATCAGATGGTGCCATTGTCACAATAGCCAGCGTTCCCCCATGGCCCTATCTTGAAACTCCCCTCTTCATCTTCCCCAAAATTTCCAACCACTAAAAATAAGCAGACTTTTCCCTGACACAGTTTGCACAGTTCACAAGAAGTCCTACTGCCCCAGCATTGGCAAACTGATAGAACTTGTAGTATCAGTTTTAAGCTTAAGCATAAGACTTTGTTCTAGCCTAAACCCACAGCTGACTCGTCTTTGATATTGACAGCAGGTGCAAAAATAAATGAAGAGACTGAACCCAGACTTTAGAATTACCTACAGAGAGAAGCAAAATTTATGTTGAATTCAAGTACCCTGTTGTGAACATCACTCAGATGGAAGCAAGTTTCTCTTTTTACAACAATGGTCCCTCCTTTTCATTTTAATTTCTCTTTTGTTTTCAACTTTCTGACAAATCCCATTTCCCTCAGTAACTACCATGTTCCCCTCTGGGAAGAACAGGGCTATTGCTCCATCCCCATCTGTTAAAAAGGTCAATCCTGGAACTGTGTCTCCTGATAGTTAAATGTAGTCACTACCCTTCAGAGTTAACGCTCTGATGAGACGAATAGTACAAATAAATGCATACTTCTAGAAACCATGGGCTTAAAAACTTCTTCTTTTTTTTTTTTAAAGTATTTTTGTTTTGATCCTTGCCCTGTTTCTTGGTGGAAACATACCCTTGCCATCCTGAAAACTAAAGCCCTTGACTTTGAAATGAAAGCTTGGATTCCTCAAGTTTGTGGTGCAGCCCACAGCTCTCCGGTGTGCACTTAAGCAGATGCCACTGTAACATGCATTCATCCAATACTACAGTCAGACTAGTAACATTGAGAAAACTTTAGTCTTTAAGTAACTTGTCTCTATCTCATCCTCATTTTAACAACCAACCAATTCAACCCAACTTACCTCCCCATATGTACCCACTATAGATATATCCCTGCTGTCTTTATATACCACCGTAAGACACACTTCCTATCTTTTTCTTTCCTGTTGTTACACCTGTAGGTTCTCTGTCACTCTTCTCTTTCCTCTCTCTCCTCTCCCTCTCTCTCCCTCTCAAAAACACAGACCCAGTATTTCTCTAGCTGCAGAATCACCATAACAGTAGAGATTTCCTTTGGAAAATAGTTTAAGATCAACATGAATAAAAAAGTAAGAAATAACCAGAAACCATGAAACCACGTAGAAAGCTGGGGTAGTACTGCCACTGTCATTGAACAAATACACTCTCACATGTGCAACCCCAGACCAGTGCAGACAAGCTTTATTTGATTCAACACAATTCTCGTCAAGAAAAAAAAGACACCACTGCCATGCACTTTTCTTCATTCTCTTTTATCTGCCTACTTATTCCCCATTATCTCCTTTGCCATGATCCAGCATATCCTTTTACTCTGAGAGGTTTCTTTTCCCTGTGCAAGGACCCTCAGTCCTTCGCTCCAGTCCACTATTTCTCCCCACACTGCCACATCTCAGCAAACAAACATCACTCTGGCAGCTCTTCACCTGCCTTGTCCTTGTGGCTTACCAAGTCTTTCCCCAGAAGAAGCTCTTCCTCCTGCCCCTCAGCTGGCAGGGCTCCATGGAGAGCCCTGGCCCTCACTGAGGAATGAGGACTCTTCTCAAGCCTTGGGGCAGCTGCTGAGGAAGAGAAAGGACAGAAGCTGCTTGTGTTCCTCCTATTTAAAAAAATAAATTAAATTACATTCAGTAGGTATACTTGACAGCAGTCCTGTTCAGGCTAGGAAGCTTGTTAGTCCTGCTAACCATCCAGGTTTGGGATTTTAAAATATATTGCTTTATTATGTAGAAATTAAATAGAGTAGTAGAGTGCAAAACATTGCAACTATTTTGGGACAGAACAGACCTGGGTATCTAGCAGATTTTTACAAATTGTTTATTTGAACAAATCATTTAAGGTTTTGTTTGTTTGTTTCCCTCATTTTCCTGAAAATCCCTGCACCTGAAGATAAAAGCAGAAGAGAAAGCATGGTGATACCCCCTCTACACCATCCCTAGCTCAGCTTTCTCTTGCTGGATGCAGCCTGCAGAGAGGGAAATGCTGCACCTGTCCGACTGTTTCCAAGACAAAGCAGCAATGTGGATCCCACCTGATCACAGAACTCAGAATCCCAAAACTGAGAAAACTTTTGGCAATCCCTCTAGTTCGCAGTTTCTAAAAGCAGAAATAAATCATACAGTAGTCCCAACACTCGGGTTACATCAGACTGTTTCTGCATCTGATCTGGCTCATGCACACGCAGATACAATTATCTATCATTACATATTTTTTTTAAGTACAGATTGACGTCCAGACTAAACAAGCCATTAATGCAGGAGCAACTCTGCCTTTATTTCTGGAGAAAGGGTTCCTTTGTGAGACCGCAAACCTTCCATTTAACCTAAAGCTCTATGTGGGGTTTTTCACCCGTGGTTAGTCTAACCTAAGTTGTGGTTTAGCTGAATGCGGCTTCACTAAACAAAATCTAAAGGATTTTGTTAGAAAAGCAGAACTTCTGGTGCCAGTAGCTTTCATTGCCTGTCAGCCCTTGTCCTGCCCATGGCTTTGCACAACACAAACTCAAACTCAAACATGGATGCCATTTCCCTTGCCTACAGAACTATCAGAGTTGAATTCCTACCTTTTTCAGCCCCTTGGTGCTCCAAAATAGCAGTCTACCATTAGCCCAGCTTTAACTGATCCATGGGACAAGGGTTTAACTGAGAGGGAAGGGGAACCACAGGAGCCTTTAAAGCAGGAAGGAAACAAAAAGGAAACAACCAGGCCGAATTTCAGTGGGAGGAAGCAGAGCATGCTATGGAAGCAAACCCAGCGCCTCCCTGCCTTGTGGCTGGGCTGCATGGAGCCCATCCTCTGTTCCAGGTCAGTGAAGTTATGAACCAGCAGTCTGACAGCAATCCCCAGATCCTTGAGGTCAGTCCTTGCTGCCGTGGACTGGTCACACATCAGCTACACTGCTTCCAATACGTCAGCAAAGTGGTCATTCAGAGTCTTTCTCTTCCTCCTCATTTCCAGCCAGAACAAACGTATGCTCGTTTCTGTTGGATCAGCTTTTTCTTCTGGCTTTCAATATCTCCTCTGTCTCCTCGACATTTGGTATTTAAAAGGACCAGTAATATCATCTTCCTCAGACTTCATTTTCTTTGATTAATCAAAGAAAACTCTTTTAGCTCCCTCAAGAAATAGTAACTCCTGGTCTCCTGATCGTTTTATGAGCCCTTCACCACACCTTTTCCACCTGGAATTCATTGTTCCTCTCCACAGGAGACTAAAACAAGGCTCATTGCAGTGAGCTCTCATTAAGGTTTTGTAGATGGCTTAAGCACTTCCCCAGTTCTTCTGGAAAAACTTTTGCCCGGTACATCGTGGTTGCAATAATGTGGGGGGTAGTCATTGTTACCCAAGTCATTTTGTGACGAGCAGTCATGAGGGCTTTATTCTTGTTTGTTTCTAACTGATGAGCTCAGAGGCAAAATTCTTAGAGGTCCCCAGGTGAATGATTTTGCACTTTGTACTGCTACGTTTCAGCCTGTTTCTATTAGTACAGGTTTTAGAGTTCTCTGAATCATTCCAAAATCTGCTCTAGTTCCCCTCTGTGCAGACAATGGGCTCTCAAATTTTATAATCAATAAACTCTGCTAGCACACCCTTTCTTGCATGCAGGAAATAAAATATGAAAACAGCTTAGTCCCCCCCAGAAAATCTTGCTAAATTCAACTCATAACCTTCGTTATGCCAGTGTTGCAATTGCCCTCCCTTCAGCTGTAAACACTTAACTTTATTCACAGGTAGTCTAAAGTACCCAAAGCTTCTGCAGACTTGACAAACACTCAAAGCATAGCCTGAGACCCCTGCAGAACAGGGAAGTATTATTCAAGAATGTTGTCTTGCAGAGGAAAAAACACACAGCAGTTTTTCCCTGAAGTTGTGCAGGAAGATTTTAAAAAGAGCTCTAAAAGAGAGCTGAAAGAATGAGACAGAAGTGTCCTGGTTCCCCCTCTACTCCTCTGTCTGCAACATCACTCTGTTTTCTTATCCATCGCACGTATGAGGAAGGAGCCCAGGCTGGGGCTGGCTTTAGGCAGAGGCAAAGTAAGCAGATCCCAAAAGCCGCAGACTGCCAGAGGGCACCTGGCTGCCTGCTCTGCCCTTCCAGGAAGGCGAGCAGACGAGCTCTGCAAGCAGGGTAGCCACCCAAGGAGCGCAGCTCCAGCCCTGCCTTAAAAGCCTCCTGCTGTTTCAGCCGCTGAGGGTATGATCACAATGCATGGCTTGTCCTTACTGCCTGCTGTCATTCTTTTTTAAGGAAAACAAATTTGTGCTCTCCTTTGTTTTCTCTCTTCCCATGGTCATTATATGTGACACTAAACAGTTTTTAAAGCAAACCCTCAGATCTAACAGAAGTCTAATTTTTCAAATCCACACTCAGCGCTGAGATCAAACCATCCCCCCTCAGCTGTGAACCACCAGCCTTGTGTGCAAGACCCCTCTACAGGACATTCAATTACAAAGAACATAAATTTAACTCAATTTAATCTGAGAAGAAATTTAGAAACTCCAAGCAACAGTAACCAAACTGTTGTTTGATAGGGAAAAAAAAAAAAAAAAAAAAAAAGAAAAAAAGAAAAAAAGAAAAAAAAACACTCTTGGTTTGTTTTCTTGTTCGTAGGGAGCTATAAAGCCTCCACCTCCCCATCTCCTTTGGTGACACATACCTTCTCGTAAGTGAGAGCTTGTTCTCTGCCATCAAATACCTGTCCTGTCCTGAGCACAGAAGGAAGATTCACACTAGAGATTAGTGTCAATATTAACAGCTTTCATGAGATTGCTGCCTTACACTGCCAAGTGAAAATATTTGATCCACGTGAGCTGCGTGGAAGCATGGCACACAGTCTGATGTGCTTCCAAAGCTTTTCTTAGACTTTTCCAATATTTGAGTTTCAGGCAGCAGTGTGAATGTAACTGACAGGGCAGCAGCTGATACAGTTGTACTGACCTGCACTCCATTTTGGGACACAACTGACCCAACCATGGCAGGATTTAATACAGCTGCTACTTCTGTGTATACCCTGCCAGACTGTTTTTTTCAAGACATTTCGAAATAGCTGTTGTTTTGCCTAATAACAACAACAAAAAGGTAATTCACACTATCACTCTTCCATGAAACTCAGAATAGTTACGTTTCAACAAAAATATTTCTCTATAGAAAAGGGATCTCATTTCATAGCCCATACTACTTCCCCCACTCTCTATAGTACCTTAAGGAAATGTGAGAATAAATGTAGGAAGGAATGTAAGAGATCTAGAAATCTGATGTATGAAAGTATACAAAGGAGAAAGGAAAAACAGCTGTGTTATCAGATGGCAGGTTAAAATTCAGGAGGAAGGGGAAAGGTAAAGGAAAAGCAAGTGGAATCACTATCCCTTTTGGGGGAGCCCTGGAAAAGGATGTACCATCTTTATTTAAAAAAATAAATAATAATAACAATAATAATAATAATAACAATAATAATAGTAATAAATATAGCTGTTTAGCTTGCAGTTATTGTAAATCCCACCAGACCATTGCAGTAGATTCAGGCAATCAGAAATACGATTGTCTTAATGAACCCTTCATTTTTTTACGAACCAACTCATAAAACAGTCTTCCTGATGAGAAGTTCAAGCTGAACGGTGATAATTCACTCACTTATCCACGAGAAAGACTGTGTCCTCACTACGGCTGAAACCTCGTGCCTGCTTCCTTTCTCCTTTGAGCCAGCATAAAGCCACTGACTTCAATGGATTCCGTTATTTCTGCCACAATAAAAGAGTCAGACCGCCTGGTTTTGGCCTTTCCTTCCATCCCATCCCTTGCCTCCCTACCTTTTTCACTCTTTGTACTACTCTCTTTTTTTTCAGTTTCAAAGCCTCTCCAACTGTGGCTCACAGGGATCTGGCTGAGATGAAGTTCTCTTTCTAGGGCAAAAACCACTGCAAGTTATCTAAGCACTATGCTGCAGGCAAGTACTTGCTGCAGTTACATGGGAAAAGAAGTACATAGTTGCCTGTTGAATGCTGGGGAGTGGGGGAAGACTTCAGGAGCCCCCATATAGGTACCAGGGTTAGAATTGCATGAAATGAGCAGCATTGAACAATTTCAAGCCCACCACTCCAATTAGATGAATCCACCAGATGGAAAATTACTTACAAAGCTAGCAAGACTGTCATATTTTGCTGATTCTTCAACATGTGCCTTCCAAGCATGTTTGAAAACAAAACAAAACAAAACAAAATCTTCAGAAAGCCAGGGAAAGCAGAATTACAACTGGGCTTTTCACACATGAGAGCAAAACAAACTACCCACATTGTTAGACTCAGTCTTCATTGCCTAAGGTAAATTTTTCAAGCCCTGCATTAACTGTTGAATGAAAGGGATTTCTTCAGAGTTCTTTTATTTCTAAAAGCAAAACAGGTGGAACAAAATGAAGAGATGCTATATGAAAGCCAGTTTGTACTTAATACATTGAAAAAATTATTTAAGTTTTGTTATTCCCTTGTGTCCCTGTCTGATTAGGTAACACCACCAGTTACAATGGGAATAATTATGACCTTGCAAATATCTTCAAAACCGTTATGTCCTGCTGTTTGGGAAATATTTTGTTCGGTTGCAGAAAAGCTTATTTGAATTTTACTTTTGGCATCATTTTTGTATTGTATTTCCTATAACATCCCAATGGAATGGGCTTTTGACTCTACTGGTACACATTTATGATCACACTTTTGTCAGAGGTTTGCATATTCCAAGTGCAAACACTGATCATCCTCGTCTGACAGGTCATTTCAGCCCACGTTTAATCCTTGGAACATTTTGTTCTTGTGTGTTTAAGGACTCTGTGAACACTCGGTACATACAATCGGCTAGGCACACAGAACTATCTAAATAATTAACACTAAATACTGAGGTGTAACCAAGCGCTTGTGCACAGTGATTGTACCTGGTTGTTTTCAGAAAGTCGAGCAGTCAGGATATGTGGAGTAGTTAATAACAAAAAGGGTTCACTTCTTTTCCAGAAATGCTAAAACTCTATAACTGGTTAAAAGAGTTTAGAATATGTAATGTGCAACCATGCTGCTGGAATCATTGGTATTTTAAAAATGAAATGTTTATACACAGCTAACGAGGTTAAGCTAGAAACTGCAAAAGAAGTTCACTTAAGTTTCAGAATGCGGGCTGGCAGTTCAGTGAATAATGCTCGGAAAAATCCTCTCTCATTAACAGTTCATTCCTCAGGTGCCTTCACTAAGATTTCATCCAGATTTTCCCAAAATTTCTATGAGCAGACCCTCTCAAAGCAGGGCATGACCATGAGGCAGAGTTATCTGGAATGGCCTCTCTTATGTCTCTAGTAAACCTAGCTTCAGGGCAAAAAAATACACACAAACAACAAACAACACTGGGGGAAAGGAGGATGCATGGTTTAGCCAAAGCAATAGAACATTTGACATGAAAAAAATAAATTTGGCTGAATAAAAGTTGAATGAGGACTTCAGATTATAGCCTGACGAACAGACTGCACTCCAAAACGGTACCTGGCTGAACAGTTGGTTTAACTTGCTCTGTGTGATATAACAGTACCTAGGAGTAGGAAGTGATCTAAAAATATTAGTGTTCATATGTTAGCAATAGTGTTTTTGCAAAACATTAAAATATTGTCAGAAAGTAGAGAGCAAAGCATGCAGCATAGCTGTAGCGGTTGCCAAATGTCTCTGTCCCATATTGTTAGAAACTTTGAAATGTGCCTGTTCCCAAATGCCTTCTGGACACCAATTTCCTGCCTCACTGTCTCATTTCTTCCCCCACCCCCAATAAATCAGTTTTCCTTCTCAGTTCCGTGAATCACAAAACTGAATGCACTCTGAATCACCCCAACACTCATCCAAAAGGTAATTCCCCAAGCAACAATGTGCTTGATGCGGTGATCACAAACAACATCTACGTGGCTGAGGCGCAAGGAGCTGCGTGTTACCACCAGGCAGCTCTGGCCACCAAGGCCAGCTGAGCCCACTTGGGAGAAACGCTCCACCTTTTAGAAATTTCAGCTGTTCCTTCCCCTCAGTTTCTGCCCCCAAATGAATCTTTCTCCAAAAATAAAAGGTTTTTTTTGTTTGTTTGTTTGTTTTTCCTTCAAGTTGTCTGGAGCTATAACACGTAAAGAAGAGACTGAGAGGGATACATGGATACAGACACACAAAGTTCCCCACAATCTCCTGAAATTTTAACCATTAATGACTGTCTTGATGTTCAAGATCCTGTACTTCATAGTCGTGTGGGCAGACATTTTTGTGACATCTAGGTACATTTCAACATAGGCATTGGTTTTTCTGATTTTGATTTCACAAAATGGGTTTAAAGTGAAAAACAAACAAACACCACGTAACTTTCTCTTCAACTAGAGGAGCAGGCCTCTCTGGGGAGGTGGATAGGCTAGAAAAGCATACCCAGGGCACAGGGGGGCTGACACTCTGCTCCAGAAATTGCTGCCCCACCAACAGCCCATCTTCCACCTTATAGGACAGGAATTTCTCTCTGCTGCCCGTCCACCTTATTCAGCCCCTGAAGAACAACCCATCTGTAGCTCACTCTCTGTTGCCAGGAGGACTGTTGAATTTTACCTAGCCATCAAACTGCTGGCAGTTTTGCCTCCTTTCCTCCACCCTATTCAGTAATCGATTACAGTGATGAGGCAAAACTGACAACCCCAGTTACAATGCTGCTTTCAATTTGCGTTGCTTATCCCCAATTAAGTCAGGCAGGGAGACATCGCCTGCACCATAACTCGGTTGTTGTTCCTCAGCAGGAGGTGATGGAAGTCCCTTACACCTTGTTTTCATGTTGAGAACCTTTCAGGTATGCCTGCTCTCCATTTCTGCAAGTATGAACATTACTGAGCTCATTTTTATCTCCTTCGCTTTCATGTCTTTGTACACGGAGTTCTTTCTTCTCTTCTTTCTAAGTCAGCCACTTGACAGTTTTTGCATGTTTGAATCTCTAGGAGCTGGTGCCTTGTTTCATGTTAACAGCGTTGTGACTGTGCTTGAATTACAGCTGCAATGCTGAGCAGCACAATGAAAGGCTCCTCAGAAAGGGCTTAGATGAATCCCACTCACTGTACCTCTGAACACTTTTGACCTTTCTCTTCATGCACCTACCACAACGCTGGAGTGAGGCCTTGGTCTCCTGGGTGGCTGAGCAGGCTCTGGCCCCTGACACAGGCTGCACTTCCCTCCTGACCCCCCCAAACTTGGCCTGTGGTGCCGAGCTCCACACCAGCACCCAGGGGCTCCCTCTTCCCTGACCTCAGCAACACCAAACTCCTTATTTTCACTTCCCAGGGGCTCTTTTCAAGTAAATCCCCTTCCCCACCCCCTCTCCTCCTCCTTGCTGCCTCCATCTGCTCACCCTGGGCCTCCCCTGCCCCAATCACCCCCTGCCTCCATCTCCTTTGTGCTCCCCTCACATGCCTGCTCGCAGGCTCTTTTCACACTGCCTCTGTGCCTGGATTTCTTGTCTTAAACCCCGTCTGGCAGGCATGTGCTCTCTCTTCCTCCCACCTTATATCCTTTCACAAAATTGTCTTCAATGAGACTTAAAAAGTGGACTCTGCCACATTCAGAATTTTTTTAAATGCAGTCATATTTTTCTGGAAAACTCACTAGCTCCAGTCATCAGAATTAGTTTCTCCAATCATCAGGCTTGTCTTGCCTTCTTTCACTCTCGCCCCTCTTCCCTCTCACCCCCTTCCCATTGCCCTTCCCTCCTGTTTGTTTTCCATTGAACTGGGACTGGAAGCTTTTCAGGGCATCTTTATCTCGATGGGAAAGTGCCATGCATATTGATGAATGAGAGGATGGAGCTGAATGGAACCAGAATGTCCCCCTAACTGTTGGTACTGCAGGAGATGCTACATCTGAGCTTTCTTAACAAATGCCAGCCAGAAAGAGTGAATGGAGAAATTAGTGATTTTGCATGTGTCAAGGAGTGATTTCCTGAGGTAAAGTGTAACAACCCCATCTATAACAACAACGGGCATTTTGCCTTTCTGACTGAAGGCAACAGAATCTGCCTGGGAACTTCTTGCCGTCTTTCAGCACATGGGAGAAGCAGACCAGACCTGCAGCAAATTACCCTTTTCAAAACTCAGAGTGACTGCATTTTGCATTCTTCTCACATTCATGCCAGATCTGGCCTTTCTCTCCTACAAATGCCAAGCACTGAATTTCAGGGCTAACTGAAGAGCAACAAGTGCTGTGCTGCCCAAGTTTTGAAGGAGGCAACCACATCTGCCTGGCCCACTTTCTCCAACCCATGCTGGAGATAATATATATATACCCCAAAATGGGCTGTGAACATTATTTTTCCCTCCTAACTTACAAAAGGGATTTAGATGCATATATTGCTCCATTATTTGGAGCAATCCTGCTCCCACAGGAGGGCTTGTGGGGACCTAGGCACTGTGAAACCCTTACTCTGTTGACTGTCACCCAAACCCTCTTAGGATCTTCCTAGTGGAGGCAATTACACTACTGGGAAAAGCACCCTGGGCAGGAGGACAAGGAAGGTGTAGTGCCAAGAGAAGACAGCAAGGGGCAAGGATGGCTCCTGACCTGCTGTGAAAGAGGAAAGGACTGATACTGTGACAGAGGCATCATTCACTCTCCTGCCTATTTCTTGAGCAGTCCCCAATGGCAATTTGAAATCAAGCAATTATTTCATAATGGGTTGCATCAACATAGTAGTCTAGCATCAAACATAAAAAGCAGCACATTTTTTGCATGTTGGCAGTGCGTTACTCAATTAATTTCTTCATTAACAACAAAGGAGAAGTGAAAAGATACCAAAACAACTTCTTTTGCAGGGTAGAACACCAGAATCAATGCAGTGGTATAAAACCAGAGGGGAATGGGTATCTCAGAAGGCTGATGTTAGTAACATCATTTCACCTTGAGGCTGACCAGATTATTATTGCAGTTGGTGATGTCCTAAGACTCAATACAGCACTCCTCACCCCTTCAGAAAAGGGGGTCTTGTTTCATTCACAGGAAATGAAACAGGAAGCTTCTGTCATCCACAGCTCAAACCTTTCACTGTGCTTTGATGGCTTTCTGGTTGCCTGGAGGGCATTAATGGTCGCAATACATTTCTATAAAAGGCAGGACAACCACACTTCAAAACGCATTGCTAGAATGAAAAATTATTAGCAAGCCTTCTCAGTAGTTTCACTGGAAGAAACTCGGGGCTGAATTGGCTTGCAGACTTAACTCCATTCATTTATAAGAGTCCTTCCAGGCAGAGTGGAAGAAAACAGGGTGACAATATTGCTTCTGTGCCTAAATCTCAGTCCAGATCTGCCAGTCTCAAAAGTAACAGTGGGGAGCAGCTGGAGTTTCCACACCTGGAATGGCCTAAGCGTCTTGGTGACATTCTTATGGGAAGGAATTTATATCACAAAGAACAATCCCAACCTCCTATCTGAAAAGTAACTAACTTCTGGCAGGCTAGTTATCATCAACCATTACTCTGAGAGGAATCTCAAGACTCCTCATTCCGATCTACTGACCTGAAGTTATTAACTGTTTGTCAAGAAGAACTGGATTTTTTTTTTTTTTTCCATGGGGAATTTTTATAAGAGGGTATAATTAATCTATGCAGCTAACTGCAAGAAAGTGCTAACAATCATGAAAGCTAATTTTCAAGGACTTGTAAATCCTTATATGCCTTTTTAACAGTACTAGAGAAATCCATAGTAATAGCCCAACAATTCATTCCTGAGCTTTTATCTCTGTTGTGCCAGTGGAACCCCAGGGACTGTCCTGAAGTTTGACAGAGTGATGAGAGCAGACTGTGGTCAGCAGTTGCTGTACATTTCTTTAGAGTGTCACCAGCATTTTACTGCAATATTTTTTCTCCTTCATTAAGAACAAGCTTGAGTTGTAGGGCTATGATATAAAAGTTACATAAATCTAGTTTTACATGTTTTGTTTTGTTTTGTTTTAGATTGCATTTAGACTATGTATTTACCAGTTTGCTTGTCAAGGCTTTGAAGCAGGGACAGTCTACTTTGAAGCAGTATGACAAACTAGCACGACCGACCTCTGTTCTGGATTAGTCCAAGGTAATTCTGGAAAGAAAACAGCAAGAGATCAGTACAGGGGATACAGAGCACCTTAGAATCACCATTTTCAGTTGACCTTTCTTCTCTGCACTTAGGAGCAACCTCTGTCACTGGGATGCAAACAGTAGCACAGCAGTCTCCTTCCAGCGTCTACAACGCCACAGGCACAAGATATTGGCACAAGTAATTTTTGCCAGTGGAATACCAGGGTAGAGAAAGACTGTCCTGACACAGTGTGGGTGAATGCCAGGGAGCCAGAGAGATTAATGAAAACCTGGTTTCAAACACCTTGTTACTTCACAGTAATAGTCCAAAATCCTGTAGCCATAACACAATTTTAAGATGTGGTGGGTTTAGCCACTGCTGTGAAAGACTAAGTTTTATTCTGGTGCTTTTTAATAAGAGGGAAGGAAATGCCTCGCATTGCTCAGCAATGATTCCTTTGGGCAATTAGGAACGACATCAACAGGCTAGAGGGAGGTTTGCCCAGAAAAATGAAGGGTGCGGGCCAGAAAGCAACAACAGCAGACCCTTGGAGGTTTGAAAGTAACATGAAGGATACCCAGAGGCAAGACCGGGAACATCTTAAATCAGAGAAAACAGCAGTAGCTGTATAAAGCCCATGCTGTTTTCTGTTTTCAGGTTTACAAAAGCTTCTGCAAATGAGTAAGCCATATGAAAACGTTAAAAGGTTACAGATAAGACACGGAGTAAACTCAGCTGTATCTGTGTCACAACCAGCAATATGCTGCATTCCTAACTAGAAGATCCTGGATACATTTTGGAAGGGACTCAAGCTGCCAGGCTTTGAGCCAACACAATCTGTGGGTGGGTGCTGGATGCTTGCCTTGAAATCCTCTCCTTGCCAGCTAACCTATGGAGTAATAATGGCATCAGTTTTGGAGGGAGTTTTCATAGTGTTTAAAGCTAGAAGAGCCCACAAGTTGATCTACTGTGACGTCCTGTTTATCACTGGCCATTAAATTTCACTACTATCCTTTCTGTTAAGAATAACGATTTTGGTTATAATAAAGCAATGCATTCTTCATTCAGCCTCACTATCTGCATGCTGCAAGACCACAGGCAGGAAGGGAAGAAGGAGCTCAAATCCTTGCAACCGCAGGTATGGTAAGACCACACATCACTTGTAGGTGACCCACATACCTTCCTGGAGAGGAAATCAGAACGCTTCCCAGGACTCAGGTGAGTGACCAGGAGAATCGTTTTTAACCCTGTTTAATGCAAATCTGATCAGCATTATCACATGGGGTATGAGACTGTGAGACACTAAGCAGGTATCTTAAAATGAGAACTCCCTCTACTATCTGCTCTCTCATCTACAACTGTGGCCTGTCTATGAGGAGCCAAAGGAAGGTGAAAAACACCCCCAGAACTCATCTTGCTAACTGTGCATCAGAGGGAAATATCCTGCCTAAACCCTGCGGGCAGCCAGCTGAAGCCATGGAGCATGAGACTTTATTTTAACACCAGGATGTCTTCCAGAAAGGAAATGGGGGAGGACAACAGGATGGAGAGATGAAGTATGAAAACACAGCACTGTCTCAATTCCAAGTAAATCTGCCACCTTCTGATTCCTGCACGCTACGCGGGAGATTTACAGGATAGATATTTTCAAATATCACACTAAGAGGTAAAATCATGTTATAAACTCCCTGCCTCTTTTTCCATCCCTATCCAACATGTCCTATCCAGAAACAGCAGAAGGAACTTCTAACAAAGAACTTAAAACAAGGTAGATTAAGCCCACTGAGATTATGGTAGCATGAGAAATAAACATAGCAGAAAATTGGAAAATAAGAGAGCAAACTAGGCTCATCAAGAGACAACAAAGCAAGCATTAATTTGAAAGTGAGGAAGAATATGCCAGCTTATTCCATATGTGAGGGAATAAATATTAACAATGCTGACAACATTTTTAGGTGGACTAACGAGGACAAAGGATCAGAAAACTAGTAGTGAACGAGGGGTAAGTAAGCATATTTAATGGATAGAGGGAGATGAAGCATTGTGTCAGCATGAGTTACCTAGAGATGAAAGATGAAAAACATGACTCATTCACTATTTGTAGAAGTATTTTCCAAGTATTTGGAAACAGACACCATAGTTCCAGCATTTAGCAAATAAAGATTCGAGAAGATAGGTTGACATTATCTTCCTAAAAGACTAACACCTACATTTTTTAAAGCCCTTTGAGATATTTATGAGTAGCCAGGGGGTGCACTTGGAAATGTGAAATTTAATTAGTGAGTCACTACAGAATTATGAGGCGTAAATCAGGTCAGATTCATTTTTATGCAGTAGCTGTTGGTCTTGATTCAGGTGAGGAACCAAGAGATCCAACCTAGCAAATATTCAGGGATATTTGTCTTTTAATCAGGTTCCATGTGGACTGGACTGCTGAACAATCCACTTCATTCATTAACAGTAATTTTAAGAAATGAGCCTGATTCTGTTGTCGGCATGCTAGAAAGCCCATAGATTATCACCACTGGGAAAGTTTTCTATTTTAAGAATGGGAGCAAGGAGGTGGAAACCTAGATGTGGAGGGTTTGTATCCTGCTCTGGAGCTGGAGAGCAGGAGGGCACTGAGAGGGCTCTACCTTCATCCATCACTGAGCATCAGCTAGAATTTCACCGTTCCTTGTGGTGCACTCTGCAGACAAGGCTCTACCAGCTCTTTTCCAAAGGTGGATGCACACAAAGGCAAGAAAAGCTGGGAAAGGCTTATCTCAAGTTACACAGCAAGTGTTCGGATTTGTGCTGGGTCAGTTAGTCATGGTTTGGCCAATGGAA
The DNA here is from genome assembly GCF_964211825.1 of Aythya ferina. Taxonomy (NCBI): domain Eukaryota; kingdom Metazoa; phylum Chordata; class Aves; order Anseriformes; family Anatidae; genus Aythya; species Aythya ferina. The sequence continues at coordinate 46,224,759 of NC_140298.1, read as the reverse complement.
ATGATGTGCACAAGCCATCAGCAGATTTCAAAGAGGTGGTCATGACTATAAAGGTCATGCTCAGTGCTGTTGTTAGCATCATTCCTACTCTGCAGCAGCAGAATTTCTACCCCAAATCCCTCCTGTGCTTCTAGCTCCTTTTAATGTGAAAAATCATGTGATTTTATTCTTATCTTCAGAAATACTCATCTCTGCTCCTGTATTCCCTGTGCTCACTCATCTTTTCATCTCCTTCCATCAGTCAGTCCCTGATCATCCTTGCAGGTGCTGCCTCCTGTTCTCTGTTCAGAGCAGAACAACATTAAAGAAGGCTAGCAGGTACTTGTTTGCAACACGGAGAGCATGCTTTATAAATCCAAGCCCTTGAAAAAGTGAAATGGAAGTAGCATCCAATCACATTGTGCTGTGGCTGCCTGCTATCAAAAATGAAGGTATATAAAATATCTAAACAAGGCAAGGGCTATTTCAGCTCTTTACATGTTTCCATTCAAAACTTTTGTAGTGAGTACAGCAACTTACAATTAAACAACTGCTCAAAGAATTCAGCTATTGTTCAGTTTCTTCATTTAACGCAGCTGATAGCAGTTGCTGTATGCTTATGCATTCTTCTTTTTCCTTTTTGACCAGAAACATATACAGAAATGATCCACTCAGAACATTTTATTATTTTAAAGTAAGGGCAAGGGTGCTCGAGCTGAAGCCTGAAAACAAATTTGTCAAGTTTTAAAATCATTTTAAACTTGGTAATCTAAAGGAAGCCATCCAGAGCACAAGGAAGGAACTTTGGATATAAACTGAATGAAACTCTACACACACACACACCGCTATTATTTTACACCACTCTGTGAATAATTGAAGCTGACTTTCCTAGCAAAATGGCAGCAAGTTTTTATACAAAAAACTGAAGGACAATACAATGTGCATCAAGAGGATGCACTCACAGGAAGCACACAGACAAAAAGCCTTCCTTGTGGATTTACCAACTTTTGCTCTGCTCTGCCACCCAGCCCGGCCTCTAGGGTATTTTACATGGCAGAGTTTCTGTGGTTTTTCTTCCAGAGATGCTCTAGACAGTTTGACTTGCTGTGGATGGCTCATTTTACTCTCTGGCTATGAGGCATCAGCACAGGACTCCTGTGTTTGGCTTAGCAAGATGAAATGGAACATTTTGTAAGTTTTAAAATCTACTCTCTGGCCCTTCCCTCATTCCCTGAAAAATGAAGACTTGAAAATAGCTTGCTTCAGATCGATTTTGTAAAGCAAGGTTCTAAATTAAACTCAACAACTAAATGCTAGGCCCCAAATAAGCTGGTACTGTCTTTTCTTATGCCTTCACAATCACTGCTTTCAACAGAATGAGAAAGTTGTACGCAGTAGTCGCAGACTAGAAGGTAGTTAAGCCCCCACACATTACTAAACCAACACCATTCAAAAGCAACTTCCGCAAAGTATCCCTAAGGTATTTGTATGTGCAGTCATCAGAAGACACCAGAATTATCTCAAAACTATTAAACAAATTAAGGCAAACCACTTGAGACCTCTGTGTTTATTAATAAAGAGCTGTGGGGAGACTATTCTCTGTTTTCAATTCCTCTGCATATTTTTGTTGCAGTGAACTGGATTAAAAGATGAATGTTCTGGCTCAGCCTGTAACAGACAAGCACACTTAAAGGTATTCCTTGGTAGTCCTTGATATTCCTGGTGAAACACACAAAAGGTCACTACCTTCCCTGAACTCCCGTTAGGGCTCACACACACTGTCCTGTTACAGCAGTGGGGAAAAAACACGGCCCACCATTTGACCACACACACACAGGTGAGACAGCAACAGAAGGTTAGGTCTCCATAAGTCTCCATATACTGCAGACTTCAACACTTTTTTGGAGCTCTGCAGCCCAGACGTGGTGCAGACGGAACAGCACTACACGTGTACTTGTTCCGATTGTCAGCTCTGAGCTTGGGAGAAGATGATCTTCCAGCTTTATTCCCACATGTATTTATCTCGTTAGCACTTCCATTTCCCCTGCATCATCATTAGGTGATTTCACCACCTTCACCAAGTAGATAGATAATATTGTTAGAAGTGGCAAGTTTTAAAGTTTTTCAGAAGCAATTTACATAATACTTAGATTTTGTAATGATGGGGGGTCTCAGCAACTTCCTTAATGGGTGCCAACTGCCAGTAAATACATGCAACTATCTCCTTTTCAGGTATGGTGTTAAAAAAGGAAGGCAAACCCTACAATCCCTTTGCATCAGCTCTGAATCCGAGATGATTCCTTTTGGATTCCCATACTTTCAATGTACAGAGTCTAAGCAGGTTTCATTCAGTTTAGTGGTCATAAGAGTATCATTATTAAACATTGGCAGAAAACATTTTATCAAGGAATGAAACAAATAAAATTCCTCAGAAATCAGAGCTTTCCCATAACAATGCCAAAAATAAAAAATAAAAAAATAATTAAAAAAAAAAATCTGGATTTAGGGACCTATATTCTCTTTTCCCACAATGGATGAAACTGCAGGTGGCCTATTTTCTACACAGGAGCAACTCTCAGCCTCTTAGCTTTTAATGTTCACCTGGGCTCACAGTGTTTGGATCATGGTCTTAAAGGCCTGTTAAACCACACTGACCACATCTCTTTTGCCAAGAGGAGTATGATGGCTGTGGGGCTGCCGGAGCTGCACATCCCTATGTTCACCCCTTCCCTGCTTCTGTGGGGATGCAACTAGCTGCCCTGAGACCCCAATCCCCTCCATCCCTCACCCTGAGACACCGCTTGTGAGGAGCCAGTGCACACACTTCTCAACCCAGCCAGCTCTTCTGCTCTGCCAGCTCCCTTTCACAGGCAACTCTTTTCATTTCCTTATTGTTTGGTTCAGCAGAATAGCTAGTTGGGGGAGACTGGTTGTTTTTGCTTCTTGAGACAAGTAAGTTTTTCTGGTAATGCACTGCCACGTTTCCCAAACAGCGCAATAAAATGGAGAGTTTCTCTATAGAGTGACTCACTACCTCATAGGGCCATTCTACAGAGAAGAGAAAAAAAAAAAAAAGACAACACTGAACTTTGAAAGAGTTTTCAGTCATAGGCTTCCAGTTAGAAAGAAAAAAAAAAAAAAAAAAAAAAAAAAAAAAAAAAAAGAAAGAAAAAAAAAAGAAAGAGAAGAAAGTTAAATAGTGGTTAGCCCAACTTATTTATTTAACTCCTAGGGACTGAATGTGCAGAAACATTTTTAAGTGTGTTCTAAACTTCTGTTGAGGGTTTGGAAAAGTGGGAGCATTAAAAACCTTAGTCATCTTCTCCAGCCTAATAAAAACTCCAAAGCAAAACCCCAAATGCAGCAAACAAAACTCAGCAGAAAGGGGTTTGTAATGGCGTTCACTACACCACGTTTGGCAGTCACAGATGGGTTTGACTCGCCCATTTCATTCCCGATCGGGGCAGTTCAAGGCAAATGCAGTCAGAAACAAAGAATTTTACTGCAAGTCAAAATTGCAACTATAAACAAGGATTAAGAAAAGAAATACCAAGAATAAAGAAAGTAAGCAACAAGAACAAAGACTATAAGTCTCATCTATTGCTAGGAGCAAAGCTTTTCTGCCTCCTTCTTTGTCTGAAAGCTTTGTCCCCATGTTGCTGCCTGGCACTGGCTGTTGAGAGGGCTCCCAGGAGGCACAGTGCTGTGGTGCTGTGCAGAATGCTCGGGAGGAAGAAAGCACTGCAGCTCTGCTGGCACAGTGTGTGCCACAGGACTTGGGGCCAGCATGGAGAAATGCAGCATTGTTGGTGCTGCCGTATCCTAAATACAGATATTCATGGACAACTGAGGAGGCAGGGAGGAGATCACTGTCCTCATTTGAAGATGAAGAAGCAAACAAATCCCCTAAACAAAATTTTTACATGCCTTCCCTACCTGCTGCTCCCCATCAGCTATCAGGATGCCCAGCTGACTCTAGATGACAATGGGCATCACCGATGGCTTACATTTATAAACAATTATCCTTGTGTTGCTCCTGATATTTGGGTGGGAGCTTCCTATACACATCTGCAGACAGCAATAGACGCCAGTCTTTCAGCAAAGCTACTAGAAATCTTATCCAATGCTGAATCCAGGTTGGACTGGTCAGGGACTGCATCAGTCGGTACACAGCATCAGTGCCATCACTATGGGAACGGGGCTGCATGTAAGAGTCTGAAAACTCTCTCGCTTTCAGTTCAGGGAAGATCATATTAAACTCTGTTGCTGCTGTTTCTTTTAATCTGCCTGCAGACCTTTCACTGCTGCTGCTCCAAACAGCATCGAGTCTGCACCTCCAGAAGGAAAGTTCATTTCTTTAAAACAGGACAAAACTTCAGTACCAAGGAGCTACGTCACCAGTGAAGTTTGAAGTGTGATGGACCTGAACTTTCTTTAGTGCTTGCCCATTGCCATTAACTACTTCATACTTATTTACCACCTAGGATGAGAACTAGCAGGAGCTACAGTTTATAATCCTGTTGATGTGTTAGGCTGCCACAGGGGCAGCATGCTAATCAATTTTGCCCCCTCATAAATCAGAATGCTTTTCCAGAAAAGTTGTTAAGAACAAAACCAATAAAGCCTGGCTCACAAAATAATCTACTTGCATATTGAGCTACTTTCCCAACAGCATTTAAAATTCAGTCTAAAATCCCACAAACAGTTCTGTGAGAAAGGAATCTACCATTCCTGAAGGCAGCTAAATGTGCAATTACTTTTTTCCACTGACAGAAGAAAAGAAAAATCAGCCTTGGAGTCACCAGTCTGTCACATGGGTGAGCAGCACCCGCTGACACAGGCTGCAGTAGTGTCATACCAGGGGGAAAGGGGCAGACTCAAGTCTCCAATTCAACAGCAAGCAAACAGATTGTAACCTGTGAGAGATTCCCGAACCATTAAACTACTGTTCAAGTAGGAAAAACATCCATGCCAAAAGTAAACAGGAGTTTACAATTAAAAAGGCCAATTGCTCACTGTGTAGAACTGTTTTTTTTTTTTTTTTTTTTTTTTTTTTTTCATAAGAAAATACACAGAAATGCAAAGCCCATGACCTGCAGCTGTGTGCAGTTCTGCGAGCACCTCACACACAGGCATTTCACTTACGCTGCAGACTCTCGCTATGGTTTTAGAGTTCATAGGTTGTATCTTGATCTGAAAACAAGTTTCAGTCTCCTCTGTGCTGGATTAGACAAGCACAGAACTCTTTTGGCCTTCATCATCTACAAATCACCTGTACGTGGTAGGACAGTGCCGTGTTTTAGCCACAGGGAAGCAAAATATGCACGTTTCACAAAGCAGCCAGGGTCACTTTCACCCTGTATGCACACAGGGATCCACAAAGCCCACAGGGACTATACTTGTGCTGAAAGGTGGGCTTTTGCCTCAGACCCATGCTGAATTAGGACCTGCAGCCATAACACTGTAATGAGTTTTACATATTCATCTTTCATGCATCCATACCACTACCAAAACACAAGTGCCTTTCACACATGGATTCAGCACCCATATTTTATATCAAGATGTAACCAGGCTGATGGATAGAGCAATTTCTTTTGTTCTCTTCTATTTGTACTTTTTCTTATGGCACCTTCACATTTAGGTGCTGAGCTTCCATTAGAAACCTACATTTTCTTGCTCCTCAGCTTCACACTTTGCTGCCTTCTCTTCCTGCAGTAAAACATAAAAGCAAAACTATACCCTGTCTTCCATCCTGCTCCAGGAGGAACCTCATAGAAAGACAGAAATCTCATAGATACTGACAAAGCAGACTTTCTACAACAGCTTCAAAGGAAGGTTGTATTAACATTTTTTTTTGTCCTAATTCAAATACAGCATATATATTTTTGGTCCAATTGTCTTCTAATAAAGGAAGATACAGGGTAATCTGCATTTTTATTAGTTACTCTGCTTTATCCCCACTCCGTAACTTGACCTGGAGCAGATTCTGCACCATCCTCAGCAGGAGACAGGGTGGGAAGGGAGGGAACTGACTGTGCTGTTCAGGATTGCATCACATTAAGGTCTCACTCCAAGGGCCCGTGCTAACTAGGGAGACGAAGCTCTCCTCCCACCTCTGCTCCTGCTAGTGGGAAATCTCTGCCTGGCTGAACCCTCTTTGCTGATCTGCCTTTCAATAAAACCAGGCAATTAACATTCATCGTGAAACTACAGTCATAGGATCTTCAGTATTGCTCGCGTGCCCACCTAACCAACGCACACTTCCTAATCCGCCACCTACATGAGGGTGCTTTGCTATGAACACAAGCAGCACAAATCACAGACCACGGATCCTAGCCTCAGTCCTGCCCAACAGCAGTATCACTCCGATTACCCATTGCTCCTGCTCTGACTAAATGCTGTAGCCAGTACCTGCCACTGCCCATGTCTTGCGTGGGGAAAGAGCAGGAGCTGGGGACAAGAGTGCAGAAGGGCAAGCTTGTTCTCTGCTAATTAAGTGCACAGGCTTTGCAGTAACGGTAAGGGCTGGACATGTGGGTGGAAGGTATGCACTGCCTTCGTTTTCCAGATTCTTCCTTTTCTTTGGTCCTGTGTCAGCAATGCTGCATGTACACCAGCTTTTGATTTTTATGCTTTCGTGGCTTAAGGCCATTAGGGTTGCTATATACACACAAACATACAACATAGCTGTTTCAAAACAAAGATTTTTGTGCATTAATATGCAGAGGGTTTGCCATCAGAAAGCGTTACCACAGACAGGAACACCAGATTTAGCAACAAACTGATACAAAGAAGTGTCATTTAAAAAAGAAACAGAGAGAAGAAAGAACAGGAACACAAGGAGAAAGGCAATACCAAATTCTTTTGCAGATATTTATTAAACAAAAGGATATAACAGATGCACTTGTCCAAATTATTTTCTGATATAACCTCACAGGCTTCAGAGGAGGAGTAAGAATCAAACTATCTGCTCTGAAAATGAATTATCTGGTCACCATACCCATGTAGGTGGGCAAATTACCTTTAAAACTGAAAATTAGAAATAAACAAACCAAAATTATTGAATTCAGCTAGCTCCAGATCGATCAGCTTGCCTATATTAATCTCATTTTCTTATAAACGATTAATTTGAAATGGGAAAGTTCATTTTGTGGAAGTCCAAAAAAATCAGACATGATTCTAAAAATCATAAAGCTTAATTTAAGTAATTAAAACTTCAGCCTGCAAAACTGGGCTGATCTTGTAAATGAGTTAATTTCCTCGGGTCTCACTTCTTGGAGTAGACAGAAATGACCAGAATCATGTGGAAAACAAACAAAGAAACAAATAAAAACAGAGTGAACACAGTCTCCTCTCCTCATCTCCATGAGGAGAGACAGTTCTCTCTCCTCATCTCCGTCCATAAGAGAAGGGACACTGGGGCACATTGGCTTCTGCACTTTCTTCTTTTCCCCAGGTTTGGTCATGTTTCCCTAGTCCTGAGAAACCTGACTGAGGCTTACTAAGGAGTATTCAGAGGAACAAAAAGGCATTTTAAGGACTGTCACTACAAATTTGTATTTGTTCCAAAAGGGCTCTCTTATGAAGGAAGAACATAGCAAACTTAACAACTTGGGCTACACAGTCTGCAATTTGGATCTCTCTTTATTTCGTTTCCACATTGCATGTGACAATGAAAGGTTGTGACATTCTAAGTGGTTCCAGACTCCATCAGGCTGTCCACAATGAATTAAAAAACAATAAAACCCAGATGTTTTCTCAAGTAAACACTTCCTTTCTCAGCAAAGTGAACCAAATGCAAAGGATACTGCTTAAAGTTTTTTTTTCTAGTATTTTATTTTATATAAAGGTATCTTCTACTTCACTGGCACTTCAGTGTTCTCCTTCCAACACAGTAAAGCCTCTGGCGCTCTTTTCCTGTATTTCTAGTGCTGAAAGCCAAATTCTTGAGAAAATATCTCACTTACATGAATGACTTTAATTTGCTTGTAGATATTTAACAAAGTCTACATCTAAAATAACACTGACAAGTTAAATTGGCCCCTGGCACACGGTTTGCATTGAGGTAAATGAAAAGATTACTTCTTCAAAAAAGTTGACTTTTAAAGCACAGAATTTGTGTCCCGAACAAGGAACATGGAATTGCTTACCAGAAAAGAAAAGCACACCTACTTTTTATTAGCCAGTCTGAGAGGTACGAAAGCAAAAATGAAAAAAGCCACAAATGCTACAAGTAAATTGACTAGATGAAACCATTTGCTTTAATCTTTTAAAACACTTTTTTTAATAACAGAGGTAAGGACTTTTAAATGAAGTATAAATATTAACCCTACACAGAATTGTGTTTTTGAAAAACACTTCAAACATGAGATCCCAATTGCAATGCATTGCAATTTCCTTAGTAAGAATAAATCAAAACCAAAACCAAAACCAAGACCTCCAAGCCCAGGCCTGCAGATGACAATGGTTTATCAAAAGTGGGCATACCTGAACATAAATACAAATAACTCAGAGTGGAAGCCTGCAATACCAAGAACTATTCAAAGAAAGGGATCCCCATAGAGGCTACTTCTTTTTCTCTGTTGGAAGGGAAGTTGCATTTCCACTGTCCTTCCAGAGCTCCTGGGAGACAGTGGGGGAAAAAAAAAAAAAAAAAAAAAAAAAAAAAGATGCTATTTGCACAGCCAGTCTATTTCCATTAAAGGCCAGTAGCACAGCAGACAGACATGTCTAGCATTTAGCAGCACCAGCAGGTATCTGTCTCTCAGAAGACAGTGGTTTCATTCCCCTTTGCCATAGGCATGGTCTTCTGTAGATCCCCCCTTCAGCCCCCACTGAGCTTCAGCAGTGGCTGGAAGTGGTGGAAGGCAAAAGCACTAGAGTAAACTTATTCTAAAATGCAGTTCTTGTTGTAAGCTCTGTAGATGGAATCGTTTGATCCAGAAGAAGCTCTGAGAGATTAAACAATTCTATACCTACTCACCCTCCAATATTACAATGTATTTTCAAGCTTAAAGGATTGCCAGGAAGTTTTTTGTTTTTTGGCTTAGGATCTTCAGCTAATACGTATCAATCCACCTAAGGGGGAAAAAAAAAACAGCAACAACAAATCTTATTCCTGATCTTGTCATCTGGAAAAGCTAATAAGAGATTTCAGTAACAAGGGATCAAAAATATCCAACTGTATTCAACATTCAGGATGTATATTAACATGACAGCAGTCAGGGTGATCCTGAAAGCCAACCAGAGCTTTCCTTTTTACTGGATGCTTGAAGAAAAAATAAATATATTAAAGAGATAGTGGAAAACATGAAAAACAGCAGTAACAAACAAGTGGAATGAGGTAATCCTTGGTGAAAACTGAAATTGTGACTGTAGTCATTGCTCATTGCTCTATGACATTAGAAGAGCTGAAAATATTTTTGCCTGCTAAAACCTGACATCATAATCCCAAGGCTTTTTCTGAAAGAGTTGCCATTGCTGCCATTAATAGCTGATGGTCTTCTTGCACCCAGCTGTCATCTTGCAGCTTTGGGTAGTGCTGAGGCAAATCCTCTCCTCCCTCCCCTCGCTGCAAATCCACATTAACCACGCTTAAACCAGCAGCAGCGTTCTGGAGGGATAGCACTTGCCGAAGAAACAGGCACCGGTCCCACCACAATTTTAGAATGAGGAGAATTTCAAATTACTTCATTTTAGCTGTTAGACACTCTCAGTTTTGAGAAAAGGGGCTTTAAGTCTTGCAAACTGTTGAAAACATAGCCTTTTCGCTTATCACACATTCTGATAAAGTGATTTGGAAAGCCTTAAAAAAAAATCCTTGAGAGGAAAAGAGCAGCAAAACATTCTTTACTGACGGCTTAGATAGAGAGAATATAAAATTCTTCTGACCAGGCCACATCACAAAGGTTTACTTGATAAAAGCAACATGTTGATTTATTCCATTCCTTTCCCCTGCTGCCCAAGCTGTGAAATACAGGCAGATGATGCAATCCCTCTGAGAGAGAAGGAAAAAAAAAGAAAAGAAAAGAAAAAAAAAAAAAAGGAAAGAAAAGAAAAAAAAAAAGGCGAGCAAGCAGGCAAGAGACTATTTCTCAGCGTAGCATACTGCTGGCATGTCCAAAGTTACGTAAGCCATTCCTGAAGGGACTGCAGGAGTGCCCGAGTTCACTGCACTGCAGGCAAAGCTGAGAGCAGGGCGCTGCAGCTTGGAGCCCACCGCAGGAACGCTCCCGAGCCTTGAGCCCAAGCAGGAAAAGCACCAGAAACAGACAGACAATCTTGAAAACCAAACAAAGCTGTCATCAGCATTTGTGTTTATTAAAAACAGAATCAAAACCAACACTGGTGATTTTTCCTAACTAAAGATTAGCAGAAAGTCTTTTGTTCTGGTGTCTGAACTCATCAACCATGCTTACCCTTTAAAAACAAAACCAAACCAAACAAAAGCAGAGGCAGGAATTATAGTCTCTTTTAAAACCATGTGTGATCCTTACCAATTTCTGCATAATATGTTTTCAAGATGAAATCACTAAAATTATTTGAATTCAAGGTATTTTTTCTACTTGTGAGATATTAATTATACAGTGTTAATTCACACATAAAATATCATAAAATTAGACAAAAATAAAGTTAAAGATTTAGATAATTTCACAACATGATGGGATCATTATTTTTTTTCAGTGTAAGAAATTATTTTAATATAATTTATGTATCTGTTACCTACATATGGGCCAGATCAAATTCCTCATGAAGTCTGGAAAGGCTTGCTTTATTTCAATGGGGCTTTGAACTAAACAATATCTTGGGTATTGCTAAATTTCCCCCACTTCTCCCATTCTCATTTTATTGCAACTTTGAATCTCATGCTATTTAGCCTTTTAGGCAAGACTGCTTGCTTCTGGCTTGGAAAAAGCAGCTTAAGACAATTGGTTTTCATTTCTGTAAATTAAAATAAAAGGTACATCAGCTTTGCTTAAAATGTACAACTGTTGAATCCTTCATTTTCAAAGACCAGAAGGCATCCTGAAAAAGAGCAAGCAACCTCAATTAGAAAAAATAAAAATAAAATAAAATTAAAAAAATCATGAATTTCTCTATAGCATGAGAATAACTAAGGTCCAGATCATTCAGTGTTTTCCAATTTCCAGATAGGTACATTCATTTTAAAACTAAAGTGTCTTCCTAGACTTCATCTTGCCTGTCACAGCCAATTAGTCAAGGACAATTATCCACAAGGGCAGTGCATAAAGAAAAAGACGAAAAAGAACAGGGCTCTAACAGCACACACACAGAAGAACAATAATATCTGGGATACGAATTATGTCTCCTCTCAAAGAAATCCCGAGGTCTGTAGACTTGGGAATCATACCACTCGGTGGGAATCTGATAGGCATCGAACAATGGCTAGATGCACAACAGAACAGCCTGCAGCAGGAAGTGAAGAAGATCTTGGTCAGCTGAAATAGCAAAGGAAAACAAGGTAGAGGGAGCACAATGCTCAGTGACATTCTCATCTGTAGAGCTTCATGCCAAAAGACCATGACAAAGCACATAGGTATGTTCTCGGCTGTCTGAAAATACAGTACAGTGCCAGCTGTGGACAAACACTTCTTTTAGCATGTATCTTCCAACAAAGAAGTCAGCCCAGATCTGAAAGGTCAAACCAGAGGAGGAGGTGACTCAGGAGGGCACTGGTGCATGTGTTCAATTGTTCAGTAACCACCACCTGCTCCATCCCATCCCAAGCTGTCCCGTTGCAATTGCTCCTCTAAAGTATTTATTAAATATGGCCAGAAGCACGCAGGGCTGAAACACCCTCTGAAGCCATCAGATCTAACGTTGCTGAACATATGAAAGTGTTGAGCTTAAGATCTGCTCTCTGCACAGAGCTAATGGCCAGCATCCCTGCACTCCAGCTGGCAGGTGTGCCAGCCCAAGCAAACCTCGCCTGAGGAACATTGTGCTGTACCATTGCAAGTGGAATCGAATCAACAAACAACATAAATAACAGTTCCTTGAGAGAGAGTATGACTGTAGCTGAAGAGTGGGATTGCAGATGCTCTATCTGTACTTGATCTGGGCACTATTCTACATCAATAGTGCTGTTCAGACATTTCTAAATCTTTTTGGAAACAGTACAACCAGAACAGCCAGCCAGAACCGAACAGAGGGACCTGAAAGCCTACACCTGCACTTCTGAAATACTCCTCAGATCTGGAAAGACCAGCCCTGCCAAATCCATCTCCAGACACCAGATAAACACTGTAAATCCCTTGCCATCACCCTGTCAGAGAAGCATCAATCATATCATCACTGAAGCAATTCCAAAACTCTTCGGCACTGAAATTGCAGACAGAACCTTAACTGACCCTGACCCAACCTTTGTCACACAGTACGGGGAATGAAATGGCTTTTGTGTCATGCACTGTCTGACTTGCGAGTGAGAAGGAGGATTTCTGCTCCTCTGCAGAATTGCGGAGCAGAGGGTACCTCATGCTCAGCCCCAGCCCTCCAGCAGTCAGGAGCTGGTGACAGCAGCCAGGGAAAGACCTCTGAAGCTATGTTGGCTGTACCCTTGCTTATTCTCTTATGGGAAAATAACCAAACCCCTCTTTCTGTTCAAGCTAAGTGGATCACCAAAAATTTCTGAGTGAGCAAATGTATCTTGGATGGGCCATATTCCGTCATTGAAAATGAACATGGTCACAATCATGAGCATTTCAGGTCAAAAGTTATTTAAATTACTTGCACAAAGCACAAAAACGCTCGTGTCACTTCCCACCTTAGATACAGACCTTTTCTACTTCTCCATCAAATGAAGAGCAATTCTGGTTTAAGCACTGGCTGCAGCACGGAGGCCAGAGGGTAACCTCAGGTCAGAATATGCTGCAGTCTCAGGGCCAAATCCAGGATCTTTACTTTCTCCATCTTATCTGTTCATGTCCACCGCTGTCCTCGGTGAGCTACAAATGTTCAGTATGACTAGATTTCTGGCTCTTTTTTGTTTAAAGACCTTTAAGTAAGTTTATCAACAACTGTGTATGACATGATTTATGCACAGAGCAAAGCAGCCCAGACACAGAAATTGAAGCTTTTTCCCAGGATCTCTCCTCTCTTCTTTCATGCCCAGTAGATCTGCAAGGAAAGTTACCACTACTTACACTGCTGCTACCAAGGTGCCACTGAGGAGCACAGAAATTTGACCCCAAATGTCCTGTCTCTCCCATCCTGTTACATCTCTCTAAAGCAAAAGATGTAGGAGGGTTCTTATCTGTTACACAACACACAGGCTGAGGCCCATAATGAATGTTTAAAAAAAATAAAGATAAAAAGGGAGTAAGAAAAAATAGGAAGTGAAAATCCAAATAGTCAAAGCAAAAGATATTGCATACAAGGCATAGGAGAAAGACCTTAAGAGCTTCAACCCAGGATCATTTCTGCTATCCCACTTCAGAGCCACTGCTCTGAATGGATGAGTACTGCAGAGTATCGAGACTAAAAAGAAAGCCTCAGGGGCCTGCAGAACATGAGGCCAAGCATTTCTCCCTGATCTACTGACTCCCAAAGCTCAGAATTAAGCTGGACTTTTGTTTACATAAAGAAATGAACAAATACCTTATACCTTTCTTATGCAACAACAGTCCCAGAAATATACAGCAATCAGAGGCGGCGACCACCATGGCCGTTGGGAGACCCTTGGCTAGATGGCATTAAGAGCAGAGTCCTGTTACTGCATTACGCTCCTTGCTCATGAATTCCACACCAACATGTCTCCGCAGCTGAGAAAAACAGCTCAATGCCAAGGATTTATGTAACAGGTGTAAACAGCAAAAGAAATTCTCTGGCAAACCTACCTACTCAGCCCGAAACCCATCACCAAGACAATAAAAACAAAGAAACTAAATAGGAAAAAAAAATGCCACTAATTCCACAAACACACTGACTGCAATGTTAAACAAATACGCCAAATTGCTTCGTGAATTGCCAAGTGCTGTACTACTAGGTTTCCTCCTGCGCAGCGTCAGTGTTGTGACCGCAGGTCTGGTTAGGATCACTGCCGTGAAAAATAAAACTTGCGAGATAGGCCACACGGTTTCTTTGAGCAATAAATTATCTTCAGCCTGGTTTGGACAGCAGCAAAGTGCATACAGGATTCAACAGTGAAATTTCAGCCTCTCGAAAGTCAGTGATAAAAATCTCATTTGTGTCGGCACGATCAGGTTTTTACTCCAACCTCACGTTATGCTCATTTCAACTGTAAAAATACAGTCTTCGACAAAGCAAGCAAAACGGCAAGAAATGCACCAATAATATAGCAAACATCCTCTGCTTGGGAAAACCATCCTTTAGAAACTAATATTTTTAAGGTCAAACCATGTTGTAATCTGTTTCCAACAATGATTTTGGACAAGCCTCTTCAGTGCTCTATGTTTCAGTGATCACAGCTGTAACAGGGGGACAACACAACACCCTACATTTCATTTTTATTTTTTTAAGCCCATCCAAACCAAGTAGAGAGGAAAAGTTACATCCAGAGCTGCAGTCCCATATTGTTAAGTGTTGACAGTGAGTGTAATATGACCAGCAAAACTTTTCCACTTCCACTGAATTCTTTTCCTTTCCTTTTGTTTTACAGCCTGCTGAAACAGTGATAGTCCACATCTGGATAGTGTCTGGTTCAAGGCAGACACCAAATAGAAAAGGCCATGTTTGGGATTAGAGGCAAGCATTCAGCGCACAGGGTAGAAGAGCCATTTAATGTTTTTCTGCACAACAGTGTGGGGAGGGGAGGAAGTGGGCTGTAATGTTGGTGACATTTTATGCTGCTTTCTGAGCCCCAAACACTTAGTTTGAATTTAGTTTCTTGATCCTTCTTTTCTCTGAACAGAGACTGTACCTCATAAAAACGATGAAAGGAACCATAAAGATTAAGTTATTTCAAACGTTTCCAACAACTACCATATAACCTGTATAAAGGGAGAGCATGAATGAATTCTGCCGCGACAGCCTTATCATACATAACAGCCCCCAAGACCCCTTGGTGTTACTACCTAGACACAGTAGGAAAACCACGTAGTAATATCGACAGAGGACACCAGCAAACAATGGAAATAAGCACCTTGTAGGCATACCAGCATAGAAAGACACCCAGCAAGGAAGCGATGAATATGGTAACAAAAGAACAAGCAGAGATCAGTCCAGGGTCCAAATGAGGATGGAAATTACTCTACTATCCATTAAAAACAGTGAGAAAAGCAGCTTGCTGTAACATTTCTGAAATTTTTGTATCTCCTACATTATCAACATATCCTCTTTGCATATCAGTTAACTTATTGCCACAACTGATGAGTAATTACTTAATGCTGTAATGAACTGCATTAAATCTCTTTGAAATGTGATGAGTCTAACAGCATTCCAGCATGCAGGAAAAAAAAAAAAAAAAAAAAAAAAAAAGCATTTAAAAACTACAACATCAACAACAAACACCCAAAAAAAATCAAGAACATAATCAGCTTCATTTCTGGAAGAAGGTATCAGAAACAAAGGCAGCCTCCTTCTTTAAATAGAACCAAACATCCCCCCATGAACATAGTTGCATGCTATGCATGTGAAGGAAAAAAAGACCTTTCAGTGGCTGTTCATGTGAGAGGAGGATGTAAGAGGAAAAAAAAAAAAAAAAAAAAAAGAGAGAGAAGAGAAAGAAAAACAAGCCAAAGCAAACCACCACAGAGGCAGACAAGCAGAGGGAACACAGCATGACTAAGCACTGGGCTCACGGACCCCACCCCCTCAGAGAACATTTTGATTTACAAGTAAATAGCGTCGCTTTGGGGTTTTGCCCCATTCCCTCAATTTCCCTACCACACCCCCCAAACATACACACCCAGCAGTGCAGCAATATAGGGTTTTGCATATTCTTTGCTGACATGTGCGGCAGTGTCAGATACACAACTCTGACCATCATTTACTTGTCCTCATTAGTACAGCCTGCTTTGCCTGGAAATTTTGTTCAGCTGTTTGAGTCCAGGAAGGCAAATGATATTATTTGGTAACTGCAAAAAAGATGCTCAGAGATGTGAGAAATGAAAATGACCATAAATTTAAAATGTTACAGAGCCATTATTTTTGTGATTTTTTTAACGCCATGGGGACAACCTTGGACACCTGAAATGTAGGGCTCACATTAAAAAAAAAAAAAAAAAAAAAAAAAAAGCAGCCATACAACTCCTAATATACTTAGGAAAGGAACTAATTTTTCTAACATGTCTTCTAAAAACATTTTCCTGTAGGATGTGATTACAAGTAGTTGAGGAACAAACGTGGCCATAAGACAGCACACCTCTGAAACCTGCCTACTGCTTTACAACAAACTGCATCATGCTGTATTCACAATTCTCCACGTACCTGCTGACTGCGATGCTGTTAACGTCACCTTGCTCACAAAGAACTCAACAGACAATAAAATGAATTGTAAGAACAGAAAATCCCATGATAAATGAAGTGCATTAGTAAGAATATTCAAAATTCTGCCCATGTGGATGAGAACTGGGTCAGAGTTTCTCTCAGATATACCTGCCAAAGCTATGTAACAAATACACAGTTATAAAATGAATTAAGCAATCAAAAGAGACAAGATCTAAACTCTGTTATTCATTTCATTTTATAATAGAGAAAAGAATCGAGACACTACTGAATAAGAGCCACGTCATTTTCTCCCACATTATTCTTCATCATGACATACCGTGAGCAGAGATTAAATAGAAGCCCAGATAAGTTCAAATGATATAGCTATCAAACCTAGGTGTTTCTAATAGGTCCTTCACAATGATATCTGGACTATTAAAAAGAAGTGACACAAAGACTGTAAAATAAGTGAGAGACGGAGTCAAAGAGAAGGAGCTACTCAGAATAGCTTAACAGGATAACCACAGGGAAATGGGGATAGGAAGGAAGAGGCAACACTAACATTGTGTTTAATTTTGTCTCCTCCCAGTCAGCAAAAGACATAGGGTCTGATTCATCTCTCCTTTCTATTAGTGTAAAAGATAAGGGACCCCATGGATGACCACGAAACTACACCGATATAAGTGGAAGAGAATTTACAGTCTTTTAAATCTCTCCAGATTGTCCAAATTATGCTCATGCTGAAATGAAAAGGGCTTCTCTCCTCAGGGACATACAGGGTGAAAAGTTGGCATTATTGACTCCCGGTTTGAGCCACGATGCAGGAGGTGTCTGCACAGTGAATCAGTGGAGAGGGGGGCTGCCGCTCCATTCACGCCTCCTCTGAGAGCAAACGTGCCAGCCAAGTACAAGCCTCATCAGACATCTGAGAATCCACCAAACTGCAGACCACACCTGACCTTCCCCAAAGACACAAAACCATGGGGAACCACTCTCCATTATTTCTAGATCTGCTGCCTGTGGGCCTTTTAACGAGATGGTGGAGGAGCCCGTTCAGATCCACTGTTCTTGTTGCAGTCACTCTTCATTACTGCTCCCAGTCACAGTCAGTAAAATAAGGGGAACCCTCTGAGACACTGGATGCCAGCAGAAAATTATCAACAGCCTGGTGTTTAATAGCAGCTCTGCTCGTAGCTACTACATATTTTTTTTCCTCTGTGAAATGTGATTTCTTTAGGATAGTGATTATAAAGCATTGTGTTTGCTACAGAACCACCACAGTAATAAAAATAATAATACAATCAAATGGCAATGCTAATAATGCCTTCCATTCACAGATCTGAAGTTTAATGACTCAAACCTGGCAGCACCCTGGGAGACTTGAAAAAAAAAAAGAGGTTTTCCTTGCTGTTAGAAAGGGCAAATGAACACACAGATGGATTAAATGCTGATTCCTCCAAAGGCAGGAGCAGAACCTGCAGTCAAAGTACGGAAACAACCCCAATTTTCAAACCAGTGGTTACATGCTGCCTTTCTCAGTGGTATCATCTTATCAAGGAGACTCATCATAACACACTTTCCTGTGCCAACCAGAAAAGTTGTACCAGCATAAAACAGAGAGAGAAGGGAGGTAGAGAAATTCCAGTGTGATTCCTGGAGTAAAAAGGCACTTCTTAATTTACTTTTGTCATTTGAGGTATGTAAGTAAGCTGAGCCGCTATTACACTGGAACAAAAGTGTGGAAAGAATGATCTTTCTAACCATCCTGCTATAGTTCTGTGAGTATAACTGGCAAAATTTCCCTATATGAACAACCTCCTACCACCTCTGGTGATAAATGGAGGGATTTGACTAAACGGGAATTAAACTTGGTTCCAGGCAAATTAACTTTTTAGCAGAGGCACCTTTACCCTGAGTGTCAAATATTTGCCATTACTGTATTGCAATACATATACACATACGCAGTGCCAAGAGCCCCTGGTACAACAAACTTTTGCCTGCAATTGCTGTGAGCTGGAGCAGGTGAAACTCGTGAAGCACCTTGGTCGTCCTTGAGCTCCAATAACAGTGCTGCCATGGAGCCAAGCTACTCCAGAGCAAAATGTCAGGCACCCATTTCCAATCCTGTTACTCACAACCTGCCCACAATGCCACGTTTCTCCTGCAGTGACATTTAAACTCTTCTGTTTACAGGGATCACCCTGTAACTCCAGGTGCTGTGAGGCTTCTACATGTGGGGCCATCCGATGTGGAGCTTTTGTACTTTCTGCACAAAAGGGGAAGATGTGGTGTGTGTTGGGAAGACATGCTACTACAGTCTCAATACATGTCACCATGATGAGCCAAATTTGGTAGAGAGGGCTTTTCTGGAGATATTTCCATCTGTTGCATTTATAATTCCCCATGGCAGTTCAAAAGCATGAGAAAAAAAAGGACAAGAGAGGTTTCTGGGCTACCCTGTGTTAGCAATGCAGGGGAAGCTTTGCAGGGCTGAATTAGATGCCTCCTCCTTCCTGCCCAAAGCCCAGGCAGTCCTGCTGCCAGGGTGCAACTGCCTAGGGGGAGCTAAGGAAGGCCAGGGAGGCTCTGTGGCCCCCTGCAGCACAGCCATACTCTCATGGGAAACACAGCCCACAGCCACAAAGCTAACAACAGCACAGAGAGGCCATTTTGATCCTACTTGTTCATGCCCTGAAACTTCCTCACCAAATCTCTCTGGACAGTGGCCTACAGACAGGCTGGGCCAGACATTCTGGGGAAGAGAAGGAGCAAAAGTTGTTGTTGGTACTTACAGCTCTTTTGAATTTATTTTGGTAATGGTAATATCTGCTGTAGAGATCTGCACATGGACCTGAACATTACATTTACCTGAACCATGGATTTGTGTTTCTGAGAGTCTGCTTCCTGCTGCTGGGTTTGAGACCACTTAAATCCCCTGGTACCAAAGGACTTGCTGAAGATTTACAGTGAAAAGTAAAATCAGACCTCTAAGTTTAGAAAGAGGAATCAATGTAAAGCTCTGCAAATACAAGAAATACATCTAGGTGGAGGCGTGAAGCAGCCTGCTGTGCTTCATTACCAAGTGAGAAAAGGTTGGGTGGGCTCCCATAGGTGGAGCTGTCTCACAAACAGCTAAGCACAGCACAACGCCTCTCTACCAGGTCTTGGACCACTAAAGTGTTTTATTCACTGACTCGGTGTTTCCCAGGCAGATACCTCATGAGGCTGAATCCCACCTCTCAGCATAGCTCCTTGAATTGAGGAGTTCAAGAGCTGGTTTCGGCACGACCATGCACACACCCTAGCAGAGATTACTATGCTAAGGGGAAGACATGAAGGGTCAGCAATTTGGACTGCACATTTTACCTGGCAGCTTGGTCTTTAGCAACTAAACCCGCCTTCTAGTTCAGAAAATAGCTGAAGCTCCAGCAAGTACAGGGATTTCAGGAGTCCAGGCACAGACAGCATGCTACAGCCACACATGCTGTCCCCAGCAGTGATACCTTCACCACCATGAGCTAAAAGAGCCAACACAGCAGGAGAAACAACCACAGGGAAGCTAGAGCAAATCTTCCATCCAGGTAGCTGCAGCCATGGACTTTGAAACAAAAGGACCCTTGATACAATGAAATGACAGAGAAAACACACCTGTGGCCTTGAGCATTTCTGAAAGTGAGGTGAGCAATAACACAGACTGTACCACTGACTGTTAGTTAACTATGACAGAAACTCAGTAATGCAGTTAGAAAGTTTCTATTCTTAGTCCAAATTTGGATGTTCCTCTCTTGTGCACGTAGACCGTGGTTGACAAAGTTAAATAAAATCCTTTGCCTTATATAGCAGAAAGCTTTTAGGCTACAAGCATCCCATACCAGAATGGTTTTCAGCCTAAAAATTACATTATGATGACAATTCAGACACTAATTTTTTGTTTAAGCCCTATGGATTGAGCAGTTCTTAAAACACAACACTTAATAAAAATAATAATGAATAGTAAATCCATGTATATATGGAAAATGATTACGGAAAAGTCTCTCTTTAGGAGGTAGAAAAAGAGTTGAACAGAATTTACTGAGAACTTATAGAATTTTGTAGTCCATGATGCATGTTTCTATTATTTTCCTTTAACATTATGCTATAGCATAGCAGTAGGGGGACAAAGTGCCTCATAAAAAATCTGTACAGATATATTTTTGTGTAAAGATTAGCCTTCTTCTATGAAAGCCTATTTTTTTAAAACACAGCTACAGTTAAAGAAAGAAAACCAGCCAATTTTCTTGAAATGCAGCCATGTGTGGAAGGTTTTACTTGCTAAAACACCAGGAAACACCATCTCAGTAATGCTTTTTTACAGGATGTACCTACTTCAGCTCAAGTGTTAGTAAACAGGGGGAACAAAAGTCCTAAGCAATCTGTGGACCACAATCCCCACCACAATCACCCACAGAATAGTTAGCTAGGGCTCAGATTCTCCCTTACACTAATAAAATCTGAAACTGGACTTCTTGGTCTCTCTTTTAGCCACCAGACTTGTGGCTTAGGTGGGTTCTCACAGAGATTTGTCTGCTCAAGGGTTTGCATCAGTAATAGCTGAACAGCTGACAAAAATTAAAAACAATAATAAAAAAAATCCAACTAAACATGAGCCCAGGACCAGCATCACCACTCAGACAAAAACACCTCACATTTAATTCTGAGCACAGGAGAGTAATTTTTAAGCAGCTCTGCTAAAGGTGCCCAACCTGTATATATGGTCCCTGCGATAATCCCGACCCAACGCATCCACCAACCTCTGCACATGGGTCCATATGGTGACCACCAGCACTTGTGGTGCTAAACCACAGGGCCAGTCCTGTCAATGTCCCTGAAGGCCAGAAATAAAAAGTTGTTAAAATGGGACCTTTCCATTTAGTAGGGTAACAACGCACGGAAGAACACTAGGATAACGTGGTCACGCACTGGTACAAGAGGCACAAACCAGCTGACTTGACAAAGTCATGCCAGCATGCATGGCATGCACCCCTCGATATACAGGTTTATACTGGAAGGCTGCACCCCACAACGGCCACTCCTGAACATGGTAAAGCAGGGCAAAGCCTCACGTCCTTTTACAGAAAAACACTTGCTCTTCTAGCACTATCACAGCAGCAGCAAAGAATGCAGAAGTGCAGAAGAGCCCATTGTTTCTGTGCCAGCTGAACAGCCGTTTGCTGGGAGGGAGCAAAAAAGCAGAGTGATGCTCTGTGATGAAGTTACCAGTTGCCCCAGTTCAGGCTGGGTCTCTCTACATCAGGTACTCTTTGTGCCCAAGGGCAAGCGTCGAGAAGGAAATCAAGAGAAGGTGTTGTCCACACTTTACATCAGAGAAGACATAAAGCTGGTGTCGTGAACTTGAGCACTTCATCCTAAAAACTCCCCCCAAAGGTTGTAAAAAGCTGTGAATTTGTAGTAGGAGAAACGGAGCCCTGGAGGACGGAGCAGGTGAGAGCACCAGAGGTGAAAGCACTGTTACATGCTAGCACCTGCACGCATAAGGGTGGAGAGAAATGCCCAGGAGGCACTGCAATGAAACCTCCACATCTCCTTGGCAATAACATAGGCATCGGTTTTGATCACTGGGTAGAAAAGCAGTGCAAAAGGCCCAGAAAGTCATCTGCAGAGCATAAAGCTAACCCAACAGCACTGACTGGCAACACAAGATGCTAGACGATTCTGGATTAGCTTAATGGCTTCATGTCTCATCAGCATGAAACAAAGGAGCCCTTGTTATTAGTAAGTATTTTATATTAAATTAAGATAATCAAAAGAAAAAAAAAAATCAGTATGAACATTTAGAACAAAGGCAGAGGGTAAAGAATGTGTCCTTTTAAGATAGCCTGTATTTCTTAGGAAACGCGTTACTGACTGAAGAAAATAAAATGGGAAAACCTGTATCTAGCAACCTTCTTGATTGACACACAGAGAATCTTAGAAAACAACATTGAAAACTGATTCCTACAAATTCCCTTAATAAATGCAAGTCCCTCAGTCTGAGATGAAGACAGACACAGAGTAAAGAACCAGGCCCATTTTTTTGGCAAAGGCATGTAGTTGGTGTTCTTGGCTAAACTCAAGATCTTAAAATGATGACATGCGCGTATTTATTTTGGTGTGTCAATTAACTAGGAACTCAGACCAGAACAACTACAAACAGATTTCTGCCCCATGGGTTTATATAATGCTTGAAGAAGGCACGTAGGAATTATAAAGGTAATTCAGAAGTATTTTTAAGTTATTTTTCATAAATTTCAATAGAAGAAACAGGAGTTTAACATCTGGTGAGAGAGTTTGAATCCAGCAGCTCAGTCTTATCAAGGCATATGTTAAATATATGATAAAAAATCCAGCTAGCCCATTATCTCTAACAGCATCTGTGAATTTTTGAAACTGCCATTTCTGTAGACATTTGAATTGGTCACTGGAGGTGGTAAATAAGATGATTTGCCACAGATGCAAGGAATCAAATCCTGGAGCTGTGCACAGAACAAATGGGAGCTCTGTTCGAGCCAAGATGGAGCCTTCCCTCCTCGCTACTTGAGGCCAAGTGCACCCACAAACAGCTGCACTAAAGCCCTCACATCAGTTACGGCCTGACCGCTGCTGAGGAATTTCACAAAGTTGTATTTACTTGTTAAAAATGATTGATTTGAGCTCCCCTCCATCTTTGTGCAATTCGTCTGCACGCTGTGCCATCTGCCGTAATTCTCCCAGGTTGGCTTTGTCATACCGTAACACACAAAAATCAATCACAGCTTCTTGATATGTCAGTGCCCGAGGAAGAGCGGCCGCATGCATGATCTCACCATTCATTTCACACTGTACTTTTGCTCCCTGCCCAGCGAGTTTGGAGACGGTACGTTGCTCCCCTTTCCAACAATAAGATCTTATCACAGGCAGCTGGCCCACGTTCTGCACTTTCATTTTTATTGTGTGGGTTCTGAAACTCTGATGCAAATAGTCTGCCGAACATCCTCCCTCCACTGCATGTGGTTTTTTTTTTTTTCCTCTTCAACCTCCTTGCATGCAGTGTGCTCCAGCGTCATGCTGGCTCCAGCCAGCTCCCATTGTTCACGTTGTTGTTTTTGTGTCAAGGGCGTGAGAGGAATTTTTTCTTTTTTCTTTTTCTTTTTTTTTTTTTTTTTAATTTTTATTTTTGCCAGGACAGCAATTTAAAGCTAAGGCCTTGAAAGTACACTTGCCATTTGCAGGAAAATAGCTACTGGATTCACCACAAGGCCAAAGATGAGAGGAAGACCCAAGTGGTTAAAATACAATAACATAAATTAAAGAAGGACTGAAGAAAGAAGCCATTTGCAGAATAGGATGAAGACACCAAAAATTGAATATTCTCTGCAATGGCCTACATAGAAGAAGAACTGCCACAGCAGATTAGATGAGTGGTCCGCTGGGGCTGCTGTGCCAGCAGCACGGTGGTTATCTCTAAAAGCGTGAGAGAAATGATGCGTGTGACTGGGAGTGACAAACGGGACAAGGTAAGCAGCCAGCTAATTGTGCAGTGCTGTGCATGGGTTATGCACGAGATACTTCCCGATACCTACTTGCGAGCAGCACTACTTATTTCTGTATGGAGTGTGTGTCTTTTTTTTTTTTTTTTTTTTGCTTCATTCAACAGGTAAAACAAGAGGAAATGAACGTTTCACCATTCCCTTCACAGTTTTGTTTTGTTTTTAATTTTTAAATACTGTTCTCCTTCACAGCTCATAAAGTCTGAAGCCTGTCTCCTATAACCTTTCTTCTTTAAAATCTCATCTATCCTGCCTCCTCCTGTGACCACTTTTATCACATCTTTTGCAATTGTTGCAACTGAAGACAGCAACCTTTCAGGTGACATTCCAGCCTGTCCTCAATACTATGCCCTCTAGGTTTACACCTTCTAGTTGGCTTTTATTGCCCTCCAACCAAGTATCCTAGGAACTGCAGTGGTTATTGTGGTTTCCCCAAAGCTTCCCACCAGGTTAGCACCAAGAAGCCCCGAGTGTCTAGGGTGAAGCCCATGAGAGTTCTTCAGAAGCTCTGGTCTTCTGTGGGACTTTCTGCTGACACAAAATTTCCCCTGCTTTCTCTCTGTGTCTTCAGTGCCCTTCCCCCTCCTCCTCTCCCCATCTGCTGGCTGTACAGATATTTGCAACCCTTCAGGTGCTTTTCATCCCCTACACTCATGTTTTGATCTGAAGCTCAAGGGAAGCCTTCCCATTGATTTCATAGAGCCTCAGGCCAGTTCCCAATTTACTTTCCACTCCCTTCTCTAAATCCTTCAAATCCCTACAATGCTCTTGTTCAAGTACCAACTCCTCCTAACTACAAGTCCCCTCTTAATTTTGCTCTGCTCTGAGCTGCTGCCAGTCATCATTTGTTTATTCTGTGGCTTCAGAGCATGCCCTTTGTTTGGCATAGAAAATATCTACGCTTCCAAATCTTACCTCATCAGTTCAGGATAAATGGTCCTTGCCTAGTAGTTTGTATTTTCTTTCAAAGTTTCTTATAAAGGGCTACACCAAAAAGGTCATGAAAAAATGGAGGCAGTTGTCCAGGAAATGGTTCTTCAAGACCCTACACTGGCCTTTCCTCTTCCTAATTATGCTCTGAAGTGCCTCAGCAAGCAGTCAATAACAGGCCCTACACTAACAACTTCCACTCACCACAAACAGCTAGTCATAACTTGCTGAAATACAAAAGTTATTCATAAAGCTGTCTGCTCCTTTAAAGAAACCAACAACTCTGTTTGTTACACACTTGGGATGTTGTCCTCCACCTGTAGAAGTGCACTGAGACTCCCCTAGACTCCACCAGGATTGGGCTGAAGCCCACAATTCATTATTTTTGTGATTCCACACTACTTATTCCAAAAGCCTTAGATGTATACTGGTACCTTTTAGTCCTGGTAATTTATTGAACTTTAGATTCTCAAGAGGCTTTACATCTTCATCCTTAGACACTTCTGTCTCTGTTAAAGAGACATGGATAGGTTAAAATTGTATTTACAGAAGTCAGCTTTCCTCTCCCTAAATCACGTAGGACTTACACCAGCTACCGACAGTACTTCAAGTACTTTTGTCTTCTGTTGAACATCCTGTACAAACCATGTGGAAATTATGTTGTTTTCCCTCAGAAGTGCACTGGAAACAATGTGCACACACCCGTGCATGCAGGAGTACAACACAGAGCTAAAAGTCCTTTTTCCTAAAACCTTACCTCATGCTGGGGAGCAGGTGACTCTGGGACTGACTGCAGGAGAGGAGCTGCAAGTCTTTGCTACTGGTCTGTTATTGCAAATAAGAGCAAACACATGATGAGGGAAATAGAACTCCCCCAGAACTTGCAGAATTTATCTGATGTGAGAAGAAATCAGGTCATCCACCTCAAATGCGCACATGCTGCATGGTCTTTGAGTGAGATGTACTGACACCTCATTTTAAACAAAGTCTGTAGCCCCATACAGTTTTCTCTGCATACACTCATCAGTCCTCTAAATGCTAGAACCTTTGAGGCTTTGACTAAGAAACCATTGCTTTATTTTATGGTCTTTGGTTAATAAACCACCATTTTATTTTACTGCTAGGCCTGTCTGACACCATGCAACAAGATTAATTAGGATAGAAAAATAGTAACGGAAGAGGACAGCTATGACGCAGGAGTGATGTGCACACCAGAAATATGCTGAAGGAGCTTGGGACAGGAAGATGGGAGGGCAGGATGTCTGCCCACTGCTGTAATAACACAAATCCCATCTTTTTTGTCCCTCCTCTTCACATTCCTCCAAAGCAGCTATTAGGATAAGGGCACAGAGATCACCAGAGACATCTCCCACCCCTTCCTCCATGTTACTTGTCGCACCACTGCCAGAGGTAGGCCAGGACACCAACTTACTTCCAAATTTTAAAGAGGGATACATGCATTTTGGTAGGCATCAAACCATGTGTCATTCATGCACCTGGTCTAGGTGACATATTTCTCTGATAGGAGTATGTCAGGGACTCCAGCTCGGCCCCACACCCCAAGTCTAGGCCACAAGTCCAAAGAGGGTGAAGGACTTCGCTGCTGTACTCTGTTCTAGTAAGCTTTGCTTCTTCTTTCAGCCTTATGCTCTGCTGTCCTCATAAAATTCAGTTATAACATTATAGCCAATATCAAAGTGTTGACCTTAACATTAATTACTCAGGCTAGCAATAGTTGCAGGTCCCCAAAGAGTCCTTTCATTATTCCTGGTTTTGGACATTGACATCACTGAGGAAGAGAGATTTCTCAATAAAGCTGGAGCTAATCCTTCTCAAAGTTTAACTCATCCCCCTGAATTTTGATCATGCAATTGATCAGATTGTCACAAAGAACGGGAAAAGCTTCTAAAAAAAAAAAAAGAAAAGAAAAGAAAAACACTGGATTCCATTTTCAAAAGTGTCATTGAATACTCTTTGGGTTTGTCAGCTCTCTAAAATAGCTTGGTCTAAAAATTTCACATTCTTTTTATTCCTGCTAAGGAACGGTGCCCTTGACTAGTCTCTTGTGCATTTCTTTCTTTCCTTATTTATTTATTTATTTATTTATGTATTTATTTTTGGTGGAGATTACATGAAGAATTAAACAAATTAATAAAGTGCCCAAAGAACACATTAGCTCACAAGCAATATAAATGACACATCCAATCAATCTGACACATTCACTGCAGACCTATTCCTGTCTTCCTGTCTAGCTGGTTCTTGGGAGACTTAATTGTCAAAAGATCCCAAGGGAGATAAAAAGGGAGAAGAGTGAGGACAGAGTGGGGAGCACCATCTGAGGTCTTGGAGGCAAGTGCTCCATTTCCTATCAAGGCTGAGTTTCAGATCCCCTGAAACAAGTAAGGGGTGAGAATATGAAGAAAAGTGAAGAATGAGCATGGACCTGCTAGATGTGGAAGATCCCATGGGAAGCCAGCAAGCTCCCTGTTATGAATTCATGATTTCTTCCTGTGCCCCCAGCTAACACAGTGCTATCAGAGGCACTGTTATGCCTCTCCTTATTTTCTCCTGCTTTAATGCAGAAGACGACATTTCTTAGACTTGCTTTCTTGACCTCTGCTACTTATTAGGTGCAGGAATAACTTGAATTTAAAGCAGTTTTTTTGTGCCAAAGACAGACTTGATTAGGAAGGGTTAAGTTCCTCTGTAACAGATGCTGATATAATTTTTTAAAATCACATCCAATCCTTAATTGCTGATGACAAAGACTATTTGCAGCACACAGGGATGCCAGGAATACCCTTCCATCTCAGTGTTACAGGCAAGAAAAACATTGGTCAGCACTGATCATTTTTCTGTGGCACACTTTGCACACGCTGCTTTGGCTCACACCACCAGGGATGACAATGCTGACGAGAGGGGTACATGGAGTGCTTGTCAGAAAGCTGCCTCACTCTAATGTAACCATAAAAACAACAAAACTATGGCCAGAATAACTGCCTCCAGACACACTCCAGCTCCTCACAGCTGAGGGCTCAGGAGGGTGTCTCCTCCTTGACCTCCTTCCCCCTTACTCCTACAATTCCTCTGTGCCCATGAGCATTTCAAAAAGGGGGAGAAGGCCACTGGGCCTCCTCAGAGGCGTGAGCTCTCTGAGGGAACCATCCTGCTACCTGCAAATGGGGAGGAAGGCCCTGAGCTCAAGGACTGCTGCTGTGTGACACCAGGCTGCAGGGAAAGGACCTTCTCATGCCACACAGCCCTGGTCCACATGAGGGGCGTCAGTGCTGGCAGGTGTACAGGGAGAGGGGAAGGGCACAGGAGGCCCAAACCCACAAGCTCTGCTTTTCATTTTGCTTGAAAGCAACAATATGCATCCTCCCCTTTGCTTCCATTTGGGCAGAGGCTTTGAATGCCACATATCAGTTATGCCCAGAGCAAACTGCTTAGTCCTACCTTTCATGAAACAGCCACTAACTAGGAGAGAGATACAGGGTGGAGAAGAGGTTGAAGAAGCTGGGGGAAGGGTAACTAGGTAGGCAGACCAGTTGGTTGGGGCTGTGCGAGGGTACCTGTTGGGCAGCCTTGGTCTTGATTCCCTCAGCTGGGAGCCAGACAACACACAAGGCCTGCTGCTTGGACCATACCAGACCCACCAAGCCTGCTTCTGCTGCCAGGAGGAGCAAGGGGGTCCCAGCTGCCCACCCCTGCTAGCAGGGGAGCACCCAAGGCCTAGGAGGAACAGAGCAAGTGAACTACAGCATCGTGCCCATCCAAGGCACCTTCCTGGCAACTTCCTGACATGCATACCTGTCTTCAATGTCCTTATTATGCACAAGAACAGCTGACTACTGAAGACTCGATCATTTCTCATTTTTCTCCATCCTGTTGGCTGAAATGAACATCTTGCCCAACTAGCATCAGGGGACATGACAGATGTGGTTTTTTGCAATGACTGTATATATAGCCTTAACACAGCACTGTAGCCTTAACACAGCACCAAGCAGTAGGTTAAAAATAAAAAAGAATAAAAAAGAATATAAAATCAAATTTTTGGCAGCATTCATCAACTGCAAAATTTTATCTCACATAGGAAGTTTCCAGAGGGAGCTGGTCATACACAGAAGCCACCCCCTTTCAGCCCATTGCCCTTCAGTCCCCCCCACTTCATCTCCTTCCAGAGCAGGCTAATGCCTTGCCCCAGGGGGGCACTCTGTGTACTTGGAGCCACCACCTTCAGAACTGTTCATTAATTATCTTTCCCCATGACCATTCTTTGTTCTCCAATGCTCTTTTTCTTGTCTCCTTCCTTGCTTGCAATCCTCATGGCCTTCAGTTTCTCCTTTCACAGCTTACTGAAGATCCCCCCATCCCTTGTGAAGGCCTCCTGCAGCCCATTGCCAACCGTGTGAGCCTTCTCATCCCTAGCACTCAGATTTGCAGTCACACAGGTGAAATGCAGATTGAGGCCTTCCAAGGCATCAGACTAAACATATCTCCTGACTTTCAGCTAACCTTCTACTGAGCAGCACTGTAATACTCACTTGCACATACTGTAAGTGCAGAGGCACATTTTAATAGTAATAAAAATAATGTTCTTTTTCCTCTGTTGAAAACATGGAAGATTTCCAGCAGCAAGTCAGGCAGTCAGCCTCCCCTGTACGCCTACTCCTGCAGGCGTGCGTAGGGAAGAAGTTCACTTTGTGACATGGAAGCCTGTCATTCCTCCAACCCCTCTTTCTTCTCTGATGCCCACATAGACACTCTTATATTTTTTTCCTGTATGCCTTCCCTCCTTCAGAGTTAAACTGAACCTCCCATCCTGATCACAGGCCTCTGCATTCAAGGCACAGCACAGAAAAGGAAAAAGAACATTTTTAAAAATTATTATTATTTTATTTTTTTATAACATCCTAAGCTCTGGCTCAGTGAAAGAACTGACTGGTCAGCGTCTCCATGCCATCATAAATTTCCTTTAAGTGATAAAGTTACTCATTCAGTCTTTACTGCCTCCTCTGACGAAGACTGTGGTGGCCAATTACTTCAAGAAACGCCACATTACAAATGGTAACTCATTCACTGAATTGTTTTATAGACCAGTGTACATCAATTTTGCATAGACTATTTTGTTTTTAGAGCTAATTCCTAATCCTAACTCACATCACAGACACATATCTCTGCTTGGATTAATTAAGATCTTAGAGAGAACCTTCTGCTCCATTACCCTCTGTTACTGATTTGTAAAAGAGGCCACAAAGCAATGCTCTTAATGATAATGAGGGGAATATATTATCCCTTAATGTCATTCCTGGTTCCTATGCTTAAAATGTGAAGAGAGAAGAAACTTGGACATTTCAGGGAACAAAAAGAAAATCTTTGCCAGCTGCATGGCATTCTTAAGTGGCAGATGTAACTCTTCAGTAGATGACCTACTTAACTCTCCATAACAAGCACTTTGGTCAGTGATTCCTCAAACCTGAAAACACTAACTAGGAAGAGGAGAGAGACTACCAGGAACAGGAAGTTACAAACAAAAAGAGGCTCTTGTTTATACTACTAATGACGTGAAGCAGCTCGACAGGATCAAAAGCACTAAGGGTCAAAAGAAGATGAAGCTTTTTTGGAGCACACTGAAGGCCAGTACTAACTGAGATAGGAAGACTGTGCAGACCCTCCAAGTAAGGGAAAGAGCTGTGTGGGAAAGTGCAGAGGAAAGACAAGTTCTCTTGCAGGGACCAACTGAGCTGCTGAGCATCCTCAGGTGGGAGAAACCACCCCAGCTGATTTTATAGAACCTAGGTAAAAATAACCACATCAGCTGTGACCAGAAAAATAAATAAATAAATAACCAATAATAACAATAATAATAACTAATAAAAAAAAAAAAGTAAGATGAATTGCATAAGATTCAGGATTTGCCCCCTACCAAGCTTCCTGCTCTTTGATGAGACAGAAATCCATCTTCTGCAGGAAAAGGCACCAGAGCAAAGGTGGAAAGGCTCAGTTACAGCAACAGGGCTGGACTGCTGAAGTAGCCAAAAAAAAAAAAAAAAAAAAAAGGCCAAGTCCTGGCTCACAGGACTCTTCTTTCATCTTTATTTGAACTGTAACCCAACACAATCCCATTCCCACCATACATTTACCTTAAACAAAAGAAGCAGCAAAATCAAAATGATAACTTCTCAGTGCTGGGGAGGGGAATCCCAGGATCCTTTTCTCACAAGCAGTCACTGGCTACTTCCAGAGAAATGCAGACCTTGGGTGGGCAGCCTGTTATTTCCAGACACTGAAGCCCTGGTAAATAGGGCCACCTTTTCCCTTGGTATGGCCTTCACTGCCTGCTTGTCTACACATCCCAGCATCTGCCCACAGTTATTTTGACTCATAAAATAAGACTAAAAAAAAAAAAAAAAAAAAAAGGCCAGTTATCTTCATTTTAAATGGCTTACTTAATCTCATCTAATCCAAACGTTGACTATGTTATTTTTGCAAAGTTGTGCAACTTTGGCAAACTGAAAGCATTTGCCTTTTACCTATCTATAACACCATCACACACAAAATACTCACACTGTAAAATGCATGTCTGCTTCTTTCCAAAAATAAAGAGGAGGTAGCTGAGTAGCCCGCAGAGCTCACTGCAGAATTTACCCAGGGCTGGTCTGTAACATCTAGGCACATCTGTCTCTGTTTTATACTAATTTGGCAGAAATATAAACCAGAAGTGACTTCCCTTAGTCAAAAAAAAGATTAACAGGGAACAGAACAGAGAAGCATTGGCTTCTTCAGAACATATACATAACAGCTAAAGAGGTGAATAAACCCATTTAAATGGGTGTATGCAAGGCCAGGCCTATAGGAACTGTATCTCACTTGGTAATGTGTACAAATTTGCTGGAAAATGATGTGTATCTCAGCATGCAAACTGTTATTTGCCATTCCTGGGAAATTTTTAATGGGAAATTGTTTACCATGACCCAGTTATTGCCCTTGTTTTCAGACTCAGGAATAAGAGGTTTTACAATTTTTGGATTAAATACTTTTGGAAAAGTATTCTGCTGTACTACATTTTTTCCATATTTTCAATTTCTTTGTACTGGTTTAATTTTGGTAAAACATGCAAACAAAAGCACAAACTGAAGCGTACAGCATTTATGTTTGTAATTACAGAATAAGAGAGCCATAACCCATGCTGCCTCACACTTCACCAAAAACTTCTCAAGCCTCTGAAGTCAAGGATAATTTTACATGTACTCTTGCTGAAGCCTCAATCTAACTGGATCCTTAAAAGACCAGACAGAGTTGCTCTGTCTCAAAGCATGAGGAAGACATGTATATATTCACCAGTAATTTAATAAACTAAACTTATTTTGCAATTAAGATGGGTTTGGCAGGTACAAATAGAATCAGATTAATTGTGTCTGATTGATTTATAATAGTTTCTAATCTGAGCCACCAAAAGGGAATAAAAGGAGAAGCTGCTTTCATTTACACAGTGCTACCTGGAGGCCAGATTTCCTTTCCAGTAGTGCCTGGCTACTGCACTCTGCTGATTCTGTGGATGTTCAAAGCCAGACCAAACTTTCTACTTCTCTCCATGGCATGGCTAATTGGACCACCACTGTGCTACAGAGCTGCTAAAAGATGATGGCCTTTACTACAGAACTGTTTCATTGATGTTGATTCCTGTAACTTCTGCAGATGGGTAATGACAACAAAGTTGGACTCCATAATTGCAAAATACAGCTGATATTCATTGCCTGCATACACCTTTGTTTCTTATCCACCCATGTAGCTGCATATTAGCCAGAAGCTCTCAGCTCCCAATAGCCAGGTCTTTCCATCTGGGCCTAAGAACGGTCACTTGTAAGCAATCTATCAACTAACCAAGGACCTCACAGCAAGGAGTACTTCCAGGAACTATTTGCAAAACAAAAATGTGTGCACATGCAAACAGATGGTGACATACTTCAAACTACCTGGACCTTATAGAGCCCCATGATGAAGCACCATGAAGCAAACATAGCAGCAGTTGACCTGTGCACAGAAAGACTCCCACAGCTCATGGGAAGATGCCTGGTCAACATGAGGTGAGTGCGGAGATTGTGCTCAATCACTGCCTGAAGTCTTCCCAGCACAAGAATGGCAATGCCACAATAACAAACTGGAGAAACCACTGCAAGGGATCAGTTGGAGCAGCTCAGTGACTGATCTACTATTAATTGAAAGACAAATCAGCCCCCACTCTGGCTACAAATTTACAGAGACCTAGGGCTTGCCCACCTCTTTGGGCATGTGAAACCCAGCCAGCCCAAGGAACCTTGTCCACTTTTTCCAGTTTCACTATAATGATGGTGTTTTCTCACATCAGTCTGACAAGACGGCTCAAAAGTTAAGCAGTAGAGCAACCAGAGCTAAAAACACTCCTGGAATTATTCCCATATTGTACGCAATCAGCTTTGCTTCCATTTTATTCCTACACAGTCTGAGGACATATATATATATATATTTGATTATTTTAATAGGAGAGGTGTAGGTGCTCTATTTGTGATTAATTTCTTCAGAGACATATTTTCAAGCTGCTTCTGATTATCACCTCTTCATTCAGATCTTCCTTTCCAAAGACAAGATTGTAACAAAAATGCCATTTACTGTCCCCATGTTTAAAGCATTTTTAAAGTTGACAGTGTGTTCTTCAGGACTGAAGGGCGCAGTGGATAGGGAAGTTATTTGTTTAAAAATGAAAACACGCAAGCTGTTGGAACAGAGAGAATGAAACCTCATAGGGCTCAAGCACTCTTTAAGAAATTCTACAGAAGCAGTGTAATAGCACTGAAGGCTGATTCACATAAGGGGTGATGCATCAGATGCATGTAATTTTTGCTGTACAATCAAGAGCTTGGTCTACATATATGT
The DNA here is from genome assembly GCF_964211825.1 of Aythya ferina. Taxonomy (NCBI): domain Eukaryota; kingdom Metazoa; phylum Chordata; class Aves; order Anseriformes; family Anatidae; genus Aythya; species Aythya ferina. Next base: position 46,190,965 of record NC_140298.1, on the reverse strand, counting down.
CCTCATGCATAGTGAAAGCCTGCAATGTAAATAAGGCTGAGTCAGATTGTAAAAAAGGCTGTTTAATTCTCTAACATAAAGCATATATTAAAAGCATGCTCTCTAAAAATTTCAGCAAAAAATCTAAGTATGTTGGTTTAGATACCAACATGAATTCTGAAAAAATTCCTTGAATAAAATATCTCTATTTGTATCTTTCCAGGCTGTGTTCTAGGTGGCTGCATCCCAATAAAGAGAAAATGGGTAGCAGATTCTAAGGCCTTAAGTTTCAAAGCACTTTGTAATTTTAGATGCCCCCTCTGATATGCTTTGGGTATGCAAAAGATGAGAGCTCAGCATTTTCTAGAAGTCAAGCTCTCTCCAAATTCAGATATAAAAGCTTAGGCACCTAGTTCTATATTTGGGGACATTTGAGTTTAAACACTGACAGTTCCAACACATAGTATTAATTCATACTTTTTCCCAGGATACAGCTTCCTATAGTCTATATAGTTAATTGCTTCTATGTAAACAACTTAACTTCTTAGGTATTTACTGGCTTCTCTTTCAGAGTCTCTGAAAATCATACTATTTTTATTTAGGAGTCCAAATATAGAATTGAGCTTAGCATGATATTTAACAGTCATACAAATGCTACTGACCAGAGCTCTCAATACTTTGCAACAGAAATGAAGTACCACAATTCTTTCACAGATGTTTTCTTAGACAGGAAAGCTTAAGGGAGAAAGACATCTTATTCCAAGTGGAGATGGTTTTAAAAAAAAGAAAAATGGTAACATGCAAAGACTGCAGTATTACAAGCTTCTATAAAGATAACACATTGAAGACCCTTCAAAAGCCAAATATGTCACTCAAGTTAGGCAGAAATTAGCACATGAAAGACTTTCTTAGAAGACTAAAGAAAGCTACAGTTTCTCAGCAAATCTGATCATTATCATCAGAAAGTGAAATAGCAAAAATTAAGCAATTCGCTAACCTTCTGACAAACAGGCCTAACAGGGAGTTTCCCTAACAACAAACTTGTGAACCAAGAGGCTCATTTGGGAAATATATTTCTCTGCTTGTTCTGGTGTATAATAGCAATCTCCTAAAGTGGCCGAATGTTAGCAAGTCCTGTGTAACACCAAGGACTCTGATTTAAGAGTATAAGGATAAATACAGTACTGGGAATTCCCTAGAAGCGGATCACCTCCACTTTCCAAGAACTCCTTAGAAAGTAACGATTCAGAGAAGAATTTTGCGTTGCTGAGTTAAAAATAACAATCAATGTGATATCTGCTTGAGATTTCAGTTAAAGCTCTAGCAAAACAGCTAAATACCAGTTCAGTTAGGTAGCTTGCTGATTTGCTTTCTGGTTTTCACGCTTCCAGATGAACGTGAAGATGTACTTTTCCCAATTCCTCTCCTGCTTCATCTTCTGCATAAAGACAGTGCTAGGCATCATATAACAGTAGCTGTATCTCCTTTTCAAAGTCTGACAAGAAGTATAAATTGTAATACTAAATGAACAGGAGTATGCCATCCTGATGAAAATTTGCAGACTGTGAAAGTAACTAACAGAATGTGACCAGAAAGTCAAGACTTACAAACACTGCTTCAACAATAGCTTTAACAAGCAAAAAGTTGCTTGTTTTGGTTGGGGTCTTTAGAAAAGAAAATGGTATATTTGAAAGTGGCATGTTTTACATAGTTGTCAACAGTATTCTTCTCCGTTTTGTTCAGTTGCCGTTTTGTATTAGAAAGAATGATTACTCAGGGAAAAGATGAACTTTCAGAGCAAAAGAGGATACCAAGTGCCAGTGGGCGACATAGGATGGGGAAAAACTGTTTTATATGGGGTAGCTCTTCACTCTGTGCAGTGAGAGATGAACAAGTTCTTATTTCTGCTTATTTCCTGCACTGTCACTGTGCCAATGTGGGGAGCCCGACATCTTCACGGGCTCCAAACAGCTCAGACAAGAGTAAGTTTCTGCAGAGGAGGAGCCATATTGCTCATCTTCTCCTACACAAAATAACAATTTCAGTCCAAATCTAAACTGACTATAGGGTACTCAGGGGACTTAGTGAAGATTTATATTAACAAATGTGAATAATGTGAATACAGGATCTGTTCTACCCCCACAGGTAAACAATTTATTAGAGGGAATGTAACAAACCAGACATAATGCCTTAATCACACTTTTTTTTTTTTTTTCTTCTGCACAGGTCTCCGCCCTTCACAATAAATCTAGACTTGACATCTAATTGAACATTTCTGCCCAGGAACTCAGGTAGGTAGGTTGCTTGGTTGGCTTGCTGGCTGGCAACCCCACAGCCATGGTTAAAGGTCTTCATAAATTAACGTCAATGCTTCATGCAATTGTTTTTTTCAACCTGGTCAGGTTTCTGTGCACTCTAATTGTTCTATAGCAATGTGGTAAACACTTCCTGCAGACAATTTGTTAGGAAGTTTGGATTTTATATAACCCAGGAAATGAAGTCATCAGACCTGTGGGCTGCCTGTAATGATTCAGTCCCCTGGTTCCTGCAACAAGCAAGCACTTCAGACACAAAAATCCAGAGGCAATGAAAAACTAATGGAAAGAAAAAGTGTGCATAACGGTTTCTCCATTTGTATTCAGAAATTCAAAAAGTTGTAAAGAACCTCCACAGACTTCCAGTTGTTTATTTTTATCCTTGGTACCAAAAATATAAATAAATTTTGATCTCTCTCCTCCTCTTGTCTTGATTACTTTCAGGAACAGAATGGGATAGGACATGTAGGCGGGGATTGAAGTTTCTGTCGATACCCTTTCACTGAAGCAACACTGCTTTTTTTTTCCTTGCCTCATATTTCCATTGATTACAAAATACACATTTCCATTTTTATTAACTTCCCTGCTTTTGCATCATCAATCACTTCATCAACACTCTGGAAAAATGCTATATTGCTACAGCTTGCACAGCATTCCCTGAAATGGCCTAAGGGCTCTGAAATGCTCATAGCTTCCTAGTTCAAAACTAACTTGGATTTGACCATCTTTGGCACTTGCTGCAGGTCTCATTTATTTCAGAAAGCCTTTGAGGAAATTCAGAGAAGTTTAAGATACTTTCTGACTTATAATATTATTTGCATTTCGCCTGAATAAATGTTCCCTGGGAAAAGGGATAATAAGATCAAATCCAAATGCACTAATGTTTCTGGAACTTGAGGCAAGTGGCAGACTGCTGGAATCCTCCAAATTACTGCTTTCTTCAATGCACACCAAAATAATTTCAATATGACTGGCTACATTTTGAACCTCAGTCATGGCATTGTACAAGTGATCAGTTAGTTGTACTTCTGTGCCTATTCCATGCCTTCTACCTCATTTGTAACCTTAATACTATCTCTCCTTTTAAGTTTGTTTTGCATAGTAGAAATATTAGTATCTTATGTAATCCTTTTTCTGTCCCATTCCTAACCTGTCTTGAAATGTAAAAAGTTCTCTCTCTCCTTGTGACTTATCTCCTGGGCCTCACCATTTTGCTCATGGACATTCTCATCTAGACTTCAACACCATGCAGCTGTGGTATGTGACCTCAACAGAGTCTTCCCCCTAGTCCTCTAGCTATGTAAGAGGAACCAAAATATTAGTAAGCAGAACAACATTTCCTCCCAATAGTCACAATAAACGCCACTCCAAAGAAGGAGGAAAAGGAGAGACAAAAGAGAAAATGTAAAAAGGAATTTCACATTGCAGAGAAAGAAATAATCCTTGGCTGCCTAATATCCTGGAAAATATTCCCCATTTAATCAAAATAAAAGTTTAGACCAGGAAATCTGTTCAATCCATATACGTTCAAGTGCTAAGAAGAAATCGCATCATCTGCTTCTGAATCAACTGGCTTTGGGAATAGTTACTGGAACCTGGGGACTTCTTCAGGTCTCAGCTTTCTACCAGAGGAAGAGCAACTGCTCTGCGAGCCATTGTCAGCTTATTTTTAGCCATACACAAAGCAATTTCAACACTATATGACCTTCATTTTTGATAGAGGTGGGTGCACTTAGGTCTTTCTGCACTTATCTATCCAACATGTAGGCAGAGGGTTGTATTGGTACAGCTCGTAGTGCCAGCCATCCTATTATTGTAGTAATGCGTCTCTCCCAGAATTATACAGCTGCAAATCTGGGTCTGCCACTGGCATGCACAGTTTAACAAAGTGCTACGTTATCCTTACACTGCTGCAAACGTTATTAGGGCTTAGCACAAGCTAGTATTTGCCTGTGAACTCCATCTGACTCTGAATTCAGTGGAAAGTAGCCTGTCCCATATCTGGCAGGTTTTCTTTTTGGCTGGGACACACAGAAAAATCTGAGCTGGAAAAGAGGAGGAGGAGAAATCTGAATGATTTGACTGGGGCCTAAACAACCTAAGTGGTAGCACACAGATGAGAAGACAGAAGGGGAGGTCTGAGCGGCATCTGGTGCATGTGAATCCTGATCTGTTGGATGGGGCTTGACATTATCAGTATTCACCAGGCTTACACATATCCATAAACACTACACATGAAGGGAATGAGTGGATCACATGTATTTTTTTTGAGTTTCTTGGGAAATACTTGTAAAAGCAAAGAGTAGAAAAAAAAAAAAAAAAAAAAAAAAAAAAACACAGGTGGGCCTGGCATGTGTGGAGATAGAAAACAGGTAATAAGAGATATAGCACTGATGGTCTCAGGAGAAATACGGAAAACAAGGGAATTTCAGCTCCCCCCATTACAGAACGTAATCGTCTATCATTAGATGCCATTTAGATGTGCTTACCCTACTCTGATTAAATGTACATAGCCTCTTTTATTATCTTTGATATTTCAAAGCTATTAGAGCTATTAGCTATACTGCACAACTTACTTTATCTTGTTCAATTTTGGTCTCACTGAGGTTCTTCTTTTCAGAGGTCACTTGATCCTGAAGCCAATGATAAAATTCATCTTCAAAAGAGGAGTAGAAATAAAATTAGAAGAAAAAAAGTCCTTCTGGAGAGCATCCTCCTGACAGCCTGTCCCACTGAATTTGATAGGAATACTCCTGGAAATTAAGCAAGCCTGGTTTATCCTTCAATTACGTTCAATGATGACATTTATTAATTCCCAAGCATAACAACAATTCTGTTGCGTGTTTTTACATAATATACATGCACTCACACTGCTAAGTTCTTCACAGTTGGAAAATAGATTCAGAGCTCAAACGGGTAAAAGAGGCAACAGTCACAAGTAAATCCCAAGGGAGAAATAAAAGGACTTAATAGCAGGCTATTATTAAACTCTATTTGATATATTAAAAAATCACAAGGAAGCCTGTCAAAAAAATTACCATGATCAAATAAATTACAAGGCAAAGCTGCCAGTCATGTCTTGTGAACTGGTACAGCAGAGACACAATGGGAAATAAAATACCCGGAGCTCAGAACAAAACGAGGCTTGCGCTGTCAAACGGCCTGTCCTGTCTGCAGCCTCCCTGCCTCCAGGCAGCTACCACCTGCTGCCACCTCTGCACCTTGGCCTTCGCTCCCGGCTGGCCAGGGAGAAGCTGAGAGTGCTGTGCAGTCTGCACCGGGGCTAAAAGCCCCACTCCCACTTTGTTCCACCTCCTCCCCAGCAAAACCATTCTTCTCCTCGAAGCTCCTCGTTATCTCCTGCCTACACACTCGCTGCATTCGCATGTACTTTGCCACTTTGCAAAGTGCTCTTGGGATTACTTAGGTACTGCAGAAACCCCAAAGTTGCTCTGCTTTACAGCACCGCAATCCTGGCTTCATAAACCTCAACCTCGCACAATGGAGAACTGCTGGAAAATTAACTTCAAAATGTTCCCTTCTGAGTGTGTGACACCAAAACTCTGCACAGTGCATTGCAACAAGGGTTTCTGCAGAGAAGAAGCCACCCAGTGAAGCACCTAAGGGACAGGCAGCAGAAAAGCTGAGGCTGGACACGCAGCCTCATCTCTCTCCTTCATGCCCATTCACAGCAGGAACTCCTGGGCAGAGCAGTATAGCCTGAGCTATAAGAGGCACTTCTCTTTCTGCAGCTGTCCATACACGAATTTCCCAGAGACACATGACTGAGTTTAAAGCAGTAAGTGTTGTAGCCTAATGATCTTACAGTGTAACAGAGGAAAGGTTGGAGCAAGAAGCAAGATTTGTCCGGGTCAGCTGACAATGCTAGAGAAAATGGAAAGGCATTTGGGCACAGGAAGCCTCTTTCAGATTTTAGGAAGACAAAGGCTATATACTATGGGAATTTGAGAGTTAAGATTTATTTATTTATTTATTTAGCTTAAACCTGTAATATCAATGTCTCAGGTAATTTTTCCCCCTCACTGCATTTACTAGACATTTGTTTGCCTGATTTTTTTCCCAAGTTGCAAGCAGCAAGCTGAGCATCTGAAACCCTAACAATTCTAGTCAAAAAAAAAAAAAAAAAAAAAGAAAAAAAAAAGCAGCCAGAAGCCTGTGCAGCTCCAGGGCATGTATGTGCTTCTGCACCTGGGTGTCCCTGTGCATTTTATTCCACTTAATAAATAAATGTTTATGGAGCAAAGACATTGCCCTGCTTCCATTTCTAGATGTTTCTTGCTGTCCCCCCACCCTCAAGTCCTGCTGCAGTTAAAAGGACATCAAGAGTTTCTGTTTAGCTGCTTTTTTTTTTTTTTTTTTTTCCCTTTTCCAAATGGTATAAAATCTTGATAACCTCTAACCTAGCTGTCAAATCTAGTATGCTTAAGTGAGAGAACCCACTGACGTCAACAGAGCTACTCACATGAATAGTTACAGCTTCATTTGGCCTTAAGGCTTCAGATGTGTTTAAACCATTTAGATCAATTCTAGGTCTCGGATTGCTTTTGCAGTTTCAACCATTTCAAACAAGGAGGAGCAGGAGGAGGCAAGGGAGGAAACACCGGGGAGACAACAGAGCTGCCACCACTTCATTCGTCCTGGAATGCAGTTAATGGCATTCCAGGTGCACTTGGAGGAGCTGAAGCTTTCTCTCTCCACCGTACACACCCTGAAAGGCCCTTCTCCCAAGGCAAAACGTCAGACAAACCAAACCCTGCCCCACACGTTTGGTCCACAGTCATTCTGCAAACACTCCTAAAGGCTTATTTCAAAGCAAACAGAAAGCGCTCTGCAACCAAGCACAACTCCAAACACTCTCAGAGGTGCCAGCTCTGTACAGGCTCCTGGGAGAAACCCTGGGGCAGCAAGAAGCTGTGCTAACAGCATTGCAAGGTGGGAAGGCCCTCGCTGCTGGAAATGCAGTAACTTCCTGCGGTGAGAACAGCTTCTAGAAACCAGCCATCTTCCCCCGAGGAAGGCCGTGAGATTTTTAAAAACCAAACAAACAAGCAAACAGACAGACACTGCAATGACTGTCTGTCTAATCTCTGGGGAAAAGATGGCGTAATACATCCAGCATGTGAATCACAGTTCTGCAAATTGGGTGTTCAATTTCAGCAGTCCCACTGGCATCAATACACCTAACCAATCGATCAAGCCAGGCCAAACTGTTACATGACGTTCAGCTCCTAGCTTGCTCTATATAAAAGGGAACATTTGCTCCTTGGGCTTTAGCAGTGGAGGGTTTGAACACAGACCTGTTTTGAAGATCAGGTTTTGTTACCCTCCTCACTTTCTTTCAGTTGCGTTGAGCTGTCACTGACATTTATTCTTGCTTGTTGCTCAGAGTCCTTGGGACAGCTACTGTAATCCTTTAACCAGCTGGCCTGCTGCCAATGGATTTTATGCTGTATTATAAACAGAATCTGTCAGACTACTTATCCTTGCACGTCCCTCACAAAGAAGAGCCCAGGACCCTAAAAGAAGAGAGTATGCTTTTTGGCGGAAAGGTTGTTTTGCCTCGAGGTTCTTCCTCTGTCCATCTCACGTTGCAATCAGCAAAGATATTCTATCTGGGAACATGTAGGCCACGTTCCTACCAATCACCTCAACAAGCCTTACTCCTGCAGTGCTCCTCTATACCCTCCAAGTTCTCCAGCTCTTTCTCTCAGCCCTGACCTCATATGCTGGAAGCCTATGTCCTTTCTCCATCCCCTAAACATCCTTCTGAACACAGTCTCCCTCCAGTCTCCAGCCTGGCTCAGTTTGGTCCAAAGGCCAGCCAAGAGGCAACACACACTATGACAGGTTCAGAGCCAAATGTGTGACAGCCTCCTGATTCCTAAACACTCTTTGGGCTGGTTCTGCCCCGCTGACAGGGAAACCCCAGCAGAAGTAGGGGCTGAGGGCCCCTCCCTGCATGTTTGGGGGGTGCTTGTTACAGGTTCGCTACTTGCTGCTGAGTCCTGCAGACCTTCCAGAAAGATCTTGCTTCCAAGCAGCTAGAATGTGGCCTAAAAGCCTGTGTGCTGGACTGAAAAGCAAACAGGCAACTTGCACAAAGCAAGACAATCTGACCATGAAGTCTTTTTTCCTCAGGTAACCCCCTTTAAATTACAGAAAAATTTAAATTATCCCCAAACCAACCACTGCAAGGCCAAGAAAATGTTGAGGTACAGCATGTTAATGGATTTGTCAAACACCTAGTAATAAAAGCACAGGTGTAGCATCCAGATGACCTAGAGCAGGCCCTGGAATAATGCTAGGCAATAGATTTAGGACAATGATGTGGACGTCCTTCTGCCAGTATACTACCTTAATGACCTTGAAAACCTCAAGCCTGTTAGTACATCTATGTGTAGTTGCTGGTAATTTCACAATTTATGAGCCAAGGCCAGGCTAGAGAGTGGAGTATCATGACTACCTCAAAGAAAGTACAACACCAGCATTGCTTCAGCACAATCTCTGCCTGGACCTATCATCTGTCATCACAGAAGTGAGGCTACGAAGCTTGATTTTAATATGGTCTCACTGAAAGGCATTCTTCCATCCACTTCCTCTTGTTTATTATTCTTTCAAATATCTGATAAGATACTTTTCAACTGTGGCTATTCACTTTCTGTTTGCGTAGGTCTTGGGTTCATCACAAGCTACAAGGTCAGCATTAATCTAAACAATGGTTGGTTGTGGGCGATTTTGCCAAGTGGAAAACAGTCTAAAGGCTAGATTGTTATCATCAATAGGGCAACAAGCAGGCGGGAGAAACGAGCCCTACGTACACATGTATGGATGAAGCAGAGCTACTCAGATGCCAGGTCATGGGTGTAGCACATGCACTGAGAAGCCACAGCTCCTGTCCAGGAACCGTTAAGAAAAAATAGTAGGGAATGAAGCAGGAGGGGCCTCCGGTCTGCCCTAGCATGTCAGCCAGGTTGGCCAGCTGGACACCTATGAGGAGGATGAAGGAGCTTTTCAAAATGTGCAGTAAGCTATCTGCTTCCTACCTGAAGACCACATTTACCCAGTGAAATAGGCTGCAAAGCATGGCTCTTCCAGCTCTGACCCACACTGTCAGCCAACCCACAGCAAGATCTTTTGTGGGCAGTGTACTGATGGAGTGCCCTGAAGAAAAAACAACAAACAAATAAACAAAAGCCTCAGTAAAACAAGCAAAATGATGTCTGCATAAAAGCTTTACAAGTAATTTCTTTGAGGACTGCTGATTGACAGCACAACCAAGAGAGCAAAGCTCCATCAGTTTGCAATATGAAAATATAATAATTGTATTCACAGCTTGTCAATTGTAGAGCCCAAATCTTCCAAAATATACTCCCCAAACCTGGAAATCATGCAGTTTCTCTCTTATCCTTTACATTCCCTTCTCTGAAACACACCCCTTCCTGCAATCTCACCAGCAGTGACTCACAGCAACCTAATGAAAAAAAAAAAAAAATAAAATGCCGACAGTAAAGCCTTGCTTATGCAAGCAGTTTCATAGCCCTGTATTATATGAATCTATTTTCTCCAGGTCATCTGTCCACAGGATATACTGAGTTTCTCCCTGCCTACATGCACATTTCTGAGGCTGGGACAAAGCGTGATGAACACTGTAGCACTGGAACTTAATGGAACAAACTGCAAGTGACGTTTGTTCTTCAGGTTTTGTTTGATCTCCGGATCGGTGAACCAACCTTTCTGGAATCTAAAACTCTTTAAAAAAGGAAGGTAGATACAAGCATTGATAGTACAAGGCAAAGAGTGCTAACTCCAACTCAGAAGAACAGCAGTTCAAGAGGTAGAATCTCTATGGCAATTTAATTGTTGGTTTCTCTAAGAAGGATGGTAGATAACACTGTTCTGTGATCAGTATTTTGCAATGAGTGCAAAAAAAAAAAAAAAAAAAAAAAAAAAAAAAATCAACTGAATAATTTATTTCCTTTGTTCAATATTCACAGTTTGCAGGAGCTGCTATCTCAAGAGATATCTGGTCCAGAGGCCTTCAAGGGAACCATTCCTGATTCTCTTATTAAACACCTCTGAGATATCCTGTTCTCTATATGGCTTTTATAAACACCCAAGGTAAAAATATTTACATGATGAATTAACTATTCTCTCTGACTGTGCAGTAACCTTGGGCTGACAATCCATATTGTGCTTTGAGAATTCCATTTTGTTCAGCAATTGTTCAACACACAATGGTCTGATGGCCCAGCTGCAGCCAAGAATCCTGCTACAAAGCCAAGGAAAAATGCAGACATCCAAAATTGATTCTCTGGCCAACATCATGCCAGCACCCACCTAGCAAGGCCAGTTATCTAGTCCCTCTCAGTCAGACCAGCTGCCAGCAGCTCCAAAGGCCAAAGGACTTGCTGGTGATAGCTGGGCTGTGAGCAAGTGAGCGTGACTTCAGCCATTGGTAGCAGTACAGCAACTACTGATTAAAAGCTTTAAAACCATGAAAAATTTTACTATGTTGAGGTAAGCCTCCAAAGTAGCCAAGGATGAGGACTAACCTCTTGTAACATCAAAGCTGTTGTATTTGGGGTGATTATTTTGAAACGGTGAATGTGGAAGAGAAAAAGGTGAAAGGCTAATTCAGTTTGTATTATAAGCAGCTTGCTACACTTCACTTCTGCAGCTATACACATCTATGTAGATACTTCTAGCATGCTCGCTGAAGCAAATTTCCTACAAGGATATTTAATCCTGTTCATCAAGAACAAGGTCAATGAAGGAAGTAAGATTAGATATTTCAAAAGACGTGATAGTTCCCTTCTGTTGCCATAACAAAGAAAGGTACTTTAAATCAACATTGCTACACTGAATACAGATTTAAGCAGCCTTCCCTGCAGAGGAATCATCCCCTCAATGTTCTCTCTCCGGTTATGAGACGGGCTGCTGCAGTCGGGGTTACATCATGACTATACATGGCCTTCCCTTAGCAACCGGCTTCACTTTATTGATTCGATCACTGATTATTATGGCAACAAGCTCAATTCTTACTGTTCAGACACTTTTTAAAAGGTCATCAAGAAAACAGAAATAAAAGCAGTTTTTCTTGACTGTTTTTGTGGCACACAGAACCCATGAAGCTATTGGGAGAAAACAAAAATGTTACAAGAAGGGGAGATAAAGGCGCCAAATCCCAAACTACATGCCCTTGGCTGTGTTCTCTTCTCAGCTCTGCCATAAGCTCCCTCAGTAACCTTGGAAGGGAACTGAATCTCACCACCACTTATGCTTTGGAAAGTCTCTCTCTTTTCAGATTTGTAGTCCTCACCTTAATTTTTGAGGGTGGTTGGTTTGTTCTCCCCACCCCAGTCCCAGAAGGACTTTCTGAATAACCTCACTCTCAATAAAATAAAATAAAATAAAATAAAATAAAATAAAATAAAATAAAATAAAATAAAATAAAATAAAATAAAATAAAATAAAATAAAATAAATAAAATAAAAATAAAATAAAATAAAATAAAATAAAAAGTTAAGAAACAAAAGTGAGTTTAGTGTTTTTAAGAAAGTATGGAATTGCAGGCAAATGGTTGTAGGGTTTCATCATCACCTGGCAGAGAAACACTAATCCCACAGCTGTGTAACTATCTGAGTCAAATGTGCATGTCCAGTCTGCAGTACCCCAAAATGCAATGATCTGGCTTTCTTCAAGTCTATTCTGTTATTCTATAGCTCTGACATAAAGCCTAACTCAAACTGTATCAGAGAACTTTGAAATCACACACAATATTCCCATTGCAAACACTCAAAGCTGATATTCCTCTGATGGCACGGATGAAGTACTGCTATTCCACCTGCACACATAGAGTACTTTTAAACCCCACAAGAAACACAACAGCAAAGTTCAAGCGTTTTGTAAAGTAAGCAAAGAGCAGACTATATGGTGGCCAATTTCTTGTTCAGAGGTTTGTCTGGGAAAAATTCCAACCCATGTGATGCGTGAGACCCCATCTTATCGTTAAAAGGAAATATCACTTAGCAATGTTTTAAAGTTCAAGACAAGGAGTAGCTAACTAAATATCAATATTTTAAAATAAAAGAACAGCATTTCCTCTGCTTCACCTGAGTTACTCATAGGTAGCTCATAGCATTTGTGCTTTCACACGGAGTTCTCAAAATATGATTTGATACTATTTCAGAAATTAAAATAATGGCTAGTTTTACACCATCATTTGAATTAGATCTGTGTGAGCAAACTACTGCATTTCCTGAACAGCACGAATATTCTCCTTATGAATGAATCAACTATTTCCAAATATGGATTGGAAAATATTCAGCTACCAGATATTTGGAAGAGCAAGCACCAAAACAGGCTCAGAAGTCTGATACAGATGTCTAGGACTCAAGAAAGCATTCCATCCAATCAGTTGCTGGATTTATAGTCAGTCATTTCTCTGAGTCATCCATTTCATTGCTATTCTTCATTTATTTTGGGTGCGGACTGAAAGCAGTTGCTCTTAGTTCCTGAAAACTCTATGTTGTAAAACTTCCCACACCCCAAAGCAAAAGAAATAAAGAAGAAATGATCACTGTTCCCTTCTGTGATGAACCCGCTCCCTTTAACGAGTGGCTTCTTATCCATCTCCCCTATTCCTGCTGATGTACATGTCTAATGCCTGCTGCTAACTGGTGTTGCCCATCTCCTAAGCTTTCCAAGTTCCTACTGCTCTGCTCTGTTCACAGGAACTATTTATTGTACTGTGCCTGTGACTGCAGACTTTGAGGCCTTGCATCTGTTAACCGTGTTCTCTCATTAAGGTTCCCACAACAAACAAAAGCCTCAGAAGTCTCCTTTCTTCCTGTTCTTTTCATAATGATGTCCTTCATTCAATGTTCATCATAATTCATACTTTATCCATCTTATTTTCATTATAAGTTCAAAATCTCACCATTCCAAAACAGCATCCAAACAAAAGGCTCCCCAGATATGAATGCCATCTCAAATCAATTACCAGGGTATTCATCCTTCACAATAATATCTCTATTATATTCCCCTCCTATTGAATTCAAAGATTACACTGCTGACATGCTTCCAGTGTTTTGGGAAGGAGGGGAAGGAACACCACTCTCATAGCTAGTCAAGAGAATCATGTTTTTCAAGTTCCTTAAAACGTAAATCCTAAGCAATAAGGAACAAGGAGCATCTTTTTTGTTACATGTGTACTCTGTACATAACACAGAAGCACTTGACACACCCGCAAGGTGCTGCCAGAATGCAGTCTTCATCAGACAAAATCAAATTCAGCGTTAGGAGGATGACATTTCCATTGGAGAAAATAAGAACTGCACCTGCATTTAGCCCTCTCTGAATCTCATTATTCTGAAACAAATGGAGACAACAGAGAACACTTGCCTCTTAAGAAAAGCAGCAGGTCCAACAAACTATCAGCAACCAAGCATTAGTTATCATAATTAGCAATTTTAAGGCTCAGAGTTTTTTAATTAAAGGATGGATAGTTTGAGTTATAGAAAACTAACTAGAAGATTCAATAAAATATTCTAATATCTGTGCATGCCAGGAATCTCTATTTAACCATCTCTTAACGCTTTGATTATGCTTGAAAATTTGATTAACAGAATAAATGTATAAAGCAGCCCAGTGTGAGCATGAAATTACTTTCATATTGTATTCAAAAAAACAAATCCGTTGCTATAATATACTGAACATTACCAAGATTACGCTGCTACCTCACCAGTACAGGTAACACCACACTGACAACTAAATTCAACTTGCCCTTTTCTAAATACCTTTAGAAATGTTTAATACATTCCAGACTGTGTAGTCATGCATGTCAGCTAGGACTGGGTACGCTAAAACCATAAAGAAATATATGCAGCCTCCAAAAACCACAGCATACTTCATGATTCATTCTCCCTTATCAAACCTCCTTTCATTTCTTGCCTCTTCCTACTGTTTGCATCTTACGTTAAAGCCCTTCACAGCCAAGTTTCTGCCTTTCCTTGTCTTGTAATTCTACTTCTAATAAAGCCCTTTGGCACTGTATCAACACCAACAACACAAAAACAAGTAATAGAGAGTGCTGGTTATAGACATGTTTATCAGACCTTTGAGTCCAATACCCGTTAACCACAGTCTTCTATGACACTCAATATCTCTTCAGAGGCAGCCAACATGATATCATAGAGGTGCTACAAAGACCACATCATGAATCACTTTGTTAGTTCACACAGCTGTGTCTTTGGGAACACAGAAGTCAACTGAAAACTCCAGCACCAAATCAGCTGCGATGCTGCTCTTGCAGCTAGCAGTGTTAGAAAGGCCTCGTGGTCAGTACCCAGTAGTTACAGTTGATTTATTTGGGTTTTCAGTCTGTGCTTTGGATAAAAAAGCAAGCCTCAAGGAAAAGATTATGTAGAGTTTTCTGGACAGAACTTCACATTTCCCTCCCTAGCATGGGACCATGTATGGCACATGATCAGGGTGGGTGCACTGTTCTGAGAACACAAATACAACTACATGCTTATAGACTGAGTTATTACTCAAAAGAAAACTAAAGCAGCAAGAAAGAAGCATGCAGTATCTTATTTAGCAATCACATCTTTCAGATGAACTCAGAGGCAACTTTAAGTTGACTATGGGGTACGCCTTACATATTTCAAGTATTCAAACTGCACACATGTTCTGGACTAGAAGAAAGATGGTTACCTTACCCAGTCCTCCCACCTACTATAGTTTAGCAAATACTTTTAATGTACTAGTAGTACTTTATTACTTTGTTGTGATTTTTAATTCACATGTGTGTCAGTCAGTAAGATTTTGCTTTTCTGCACAATTTAAACTTTCATTCTTGCCAAATTGTAAGTTATTAAAAGATTTTGCTCAAGTTTCTAAAAAGAAAAAAAAAATCTTCCTGCGAGAAAGTCAGAAAGAATACTTTTTGTTCAAAGAGAAAGTTGTAAAAGGTGACAGCCTATGGACTATAATATAAATAATTTCATAACTTTTCATATGGTATCATAAATATTTTTATATGGTATGATGGCTGCTGTTGTCTACGTCAACCACTATAATGTATTTTGATGAGAAACTCCTTAGAAGTTAAGTCAGGATTTGATCCAGTTCCCCCTGAAGTTTATTTCTGAAGAATAATTTTCTGAAGATTATTTCTGAAGATGAGACAGAGAGGACACAACAAGAATTTGTATCAGCTTTCTACATACTTAAAAAAGAGTTCTCCATATTCTCAATGGACCGGTTAAGCAGTAATAAGCTTAAATTTAAGCAAGAAAGATTTTCTTTCAATATTAGGGAAAAACTCCGAAGTTGATGTTAGCAAAACATGACAGTAGATTGCCTGCTGAGGTTGTGGGATGTTTGTCACAGAAGACACTGAAGACAGACCTCCATCACAAATCATTGTGTTTAATGATCTCCAGCCGTCAGAGGTGGACTGGATGGCCTCCAGCAGCTCCTGCCCAATCTTCCTATGAACCTATGACTCTAAAAATCAGTTTTACAAATAGCAGAACTAATGTGGCATAGTTTACTACAGATTTCTGTTCTACAGCTCCTAATGCTTCTCTGCTCGGTTAAATCTCTCCCATGTGCCAAGAGGCTTTCCTTCTCTGCTTGTTTCCCTCAGCCATCTGTGTTGGGCTAGCCAAATAACAGCACAGGCCTTGACAGCCTGTGTGCTGCTGGCAATAGGATCGCTACCTTTGAGAAGACAGAAAGGAGAAAATTTTAATGGAGGCTTGCTTTTGATAGTCCCTTCTATACGGTGTCATCCATTTTTTCTTTTTCAGGAAATACCATCTTTATTTCTTCTAGCCCTCCAACACAATACGTGGAAAATGGATTAAAACAAATAGAAAAGCTATGTGAGGATAAGGGGAGGGACGGAAAGACAGATATAAACATTGTGAAAGGATTAGCCTTGTTACAAATGGACTTTGGAACAATCTCCAATAGGGTTATGAATCTTTTCCAATATTTTTTTTGTAAAAATACACACACACAAAAAGTGAGGAAATTTTATGACACTAAATTTCCTTAGCAAAGTTACTGTAACACAAAGAGCTTTAAGTCATCACATGAATCACTGACAATTTAATCAGCTTCTCAGAGTTTGTCATCCTCATCAAGAGTTGAATTTAAGACCTTCAAAAAGTTCTTTCACTCCGTTTATGAACTGCTGCACCTACTGATTCAGCCACCCACACCACACTTTAAGACTACTAGAAATTCAGCCAAGATTCCAGAAAGCTAATATTCATCCTAGAGGCTAAATATGCTCCTACCGATGTAACCCCTAGCTCTTAAGAAGCAGCAGCACATTTTTCTTCAGCTGGGAGAGATACAGGGAATCAATACCCTAACATGGAACATCACCAGGTGAGAGCTCCTTTCACCCAACTGCAGCAACCTTCACAGACATTTTTTGAACCCCTTCATGTGAACAGCGCTGGGAGACCCCATACACTGCAAGAGGCAGAACAGATACAAAACCCAGTGCTAGATTCAGTTCATCCACATTGGGGCTGTCCTTGAAAAGAACTTCAGACTGTTAACATGCTTAGACGAGGAGGTATTATTTAAAATAAAATTACTTAACATGAATGCATTTGGCACCTAGCAGGAACAGCTTTTTAAAACTAAAGCTTTGTAGGTCACAGCCTGATCTTGTGCCAAACTAAATGAATACTGCCATCAACACAACAAAGCCTGCCATTTGGAGTTCTTGGGCTGAGAGATCTTCAAACCCTAAAATATGAACATGTCAGTTCCCCCAACATGTACTGCCTGATCCTTCTTTGAAGTTGAATAAAAGCACCAACAGTGTAGATGTCCTGTTTCTAACCTTCTTTATTAGTTGCTTGATTTACATTATGTCTGACAATGTCTTTGCAAAAAAGCTAGCATTGAGCATCTTTGGGCAAAGAATCTTGCTGAAGTACAAAGAAGTGATGCAGTGACCAGCAGGTCAGCTATTTCTTCTGGCTTCTTTGGAAGAAGTCTTGTCAGTCAGTGCCAAACAAATTGTGACCCTCTAAAGTGAAGGACAATACAGTTGCGTGACTTTTGTGGTTCAATTTTGACTAGTCTGAAAAGCCCTTGAGACTTTTTCTAAGAAAAGGGTTTGTATGTCATTGAAAAGACAAGGGCAATGTGTTCAGTACCCCATAATTTGAGTACCTGGTACAATGTCATTCCACAGCCTGCAGATTTGTGGATAACACACGATTGACGTTTCATTGTGAATTGGATCAACATATTTGCAATACCTCATTTTGTTTTCTGTTCCTTGACTTTTACTGACATCCAGTGGAGACACACTCAAACCTTTTTCAAGTGCTAACACAACTGTTTTCTTCTAAAGCACCTCTAAATTAAGCTGTCAATGGGAAGGAAAGGCTGCCTGGAACATGTCTGGTTTTCAGAAGGTTCTTCCTTATTTAGTCTGTTTACAAAATATATTCCTTTACAAATTCAAACCTTGAAACTGTTTCATTATTTTCAAACACTACTTATTCCCAGTTCAGATAAAACCATCCTCATGGGTTAGTTTCTGTTGCACTGGTGCAATTTCATATTCTCCCCCTGCTGCTTCTTATCAACCTACAAATATAGGAAAACAGGTTAGAAACAACGTCTGTTTCAAAGCCTGTGTGCTCATCTCTGTCAAATTAAGCCATCTCTTATGTTCTCATCATAATTTGAAAGAAGGCCAGTGTTTTATTTTTGTATGTGTGAACTCTGCTTACTGACTGTAGGAAGACTGTGAATATCTTAACTAAACCCTCACATAAGAGCACACAAGACTCAGATCTCAACAATGGAGCATGTGGGGTCCATTAACCAGAATCATTTTATGAATAACTGAAAATTAAACCTGAACTCTTCTTATCCTTCTCAACTAATCAGAGCTCCTAAATTCTGTACTTACTACTGATACTTTAAACCCCACTAGTGCAATGTGGTGTATTTGGTTAGGCTGATTTGTTAAGCAGCACAGAGGAAACCTTAAATCCACACTTCTAGATCCTATCCACCCTGTACTGAGACCCACTGTATGGTATATTCAGAAAATCAGGGGTGCTCTGAGGTTTACATCATCCAAAATCTTTTACAGCCCTTTAAAGAGGGAAGCATCTTCAGATTTAAGAACACGTGATTACTACAAACCGAAACACAGTTATCTCAGCGTGGAACGCATTCTTCCTTGGATACTTGCGTGCAAATGCCACTTAGATTAAACAGGAGCTCTGGACAAGGAAAGGAGCAGCTAACACAACCTCATATGAAAAGTCTGTGCTTGACCATCAAATAGATAAAAGCATGACACAACTCACTAACTGTGGTGAGTCACTTCTCACCATGGAAGGGTGTTCTTTGCCTAGGTAATTGTTAATTACCAGCAAGAGTGGGAGACTTGATCTTCTTTCAAAACACTTCACTTTTCTTCCAAATACATAGAATATCTTTGTATGTGGGAAAGGGTGGTTCAGGCCTCAATTTCACAGGTAAGTGGGTTTGACCTGGATAGCTTAGGTTTCAAAGTATTCACATAGCTTACAGTGCTATATGAACGACTCACAATCTGGGTCAAATGGCCAGCAACAACAGGCAAGATAGCTCCCACGATGGTACCACCAGACCAGGAGAGACAGGAGCTCACATTATTTGAGATACAGATCTGCTAATTAAGTGAACAGCAACACGAAAACTGAAATTTTCAGTGAAGTTATTGTAAGATAAACTGACATAGTGTGTTCCTTGTGTTTTCTCTTGTCTTAAAAATAATGATTGAAATTACAATGGCAATATCAAAGATGGACTGAACAGGTTCAATACTAACACCAAACTCAAATTCAGACAAAACTCATTTATGTACCAGTATCCAAACTGTATGGTTTAGTTGCCTCTAAAGAAAAAATAATTCTACTAGATTCTCCTGATCTTGGTTCCAGTAAGACAAAACAAGTGGGTAGTATAATCACTTGTGTGTCTCTGTGAGCACAAGAACAGAATATGTTCTCTGAAATACATAATCATTCTCAAGACAGCATCCTGGCATGTCTCAGATAATCCACATGACCTTCTGGCCTGTACCTCAAACAGGAACACCTTCTTTGTTTGTTTTCTTTGGCACAGATCTCCCTCTTACTTCACCTCCAGTTTAAGCTCCCTGCTTTCAGAAACTATTTCCCTAACAGAGAGAGTGCTATCTAGCAAGGTTGGAAGAGAAATTTCTTCATGGAAGAAAATAAAACTTCCTGGAAAGACCGGGAGCCATCCTGTAGCCATCCTGCTCTTCATGAAAGAGAACTCTTTTCAAACAGTTTTTTCATGTATCACAGGTATCTTGATCTACAGAGGGGCCAATTCATACCTGTTCATGTAAAAATGGCAGTAGGATGTTACCCTGATGTTGATCAGTTATCTCATTAGTAGTCACTAAGCAGTTGGGCCATTGACAGCCTTGGCACATGGTCCTGTTAGCCTCCCTAGGGTGCTGCAGCCTGAATTCCTCAAGGGAAGAGTTGACGGGAAGCAGGTCACCAAGGTGCAATCCCAGAAAGTGGATGTAATTCCAATAATACCCATGTCCATCCTTCTATGAAACGAAGGAACAACAACCTAAGAGGAGATGATTTCTTGCTGCACTGGAAGTGATCCACACTACCTTTCCATAGATATTTCACCAAGGTGCCTAATTACTAGACCAAGGTTTACAAACTGCATCCAGTTTCTGCGTATCTGCACCTACTATTGACCCACATCTCAGCTACAGACTGAGCCATGCTGTCTCTCCAGCAAAATCTAGGTGGCCATCACCTGCTTTTGCTTTGGGTTGGGACACACTGCTACTATTAAATGCTGCTTTATGGCAGAGTCCAGCTTTTCCCATACTTCATAGTTAGAGCACCTTAAATGATGTTTCAGCTAACAACAATATTACAGGCATGGATGTAATACTGAAAAGAAAATGCAAGGAAAGCTACACAAGCGTTTTACCTGAAGCTTTCCAACTAAAACAACATCTGAAAAATTAAAACTGAAAGATGACAGATTTGAGGAGGAACACCACCAGAAAGTAGTAGCATTCCTCTATCTAAAAAGCGTGAAAACAAACAGAAGTGACAAAATTCAGACTCCAGCTTCAGGATTCCATTTTCCCACATTACATGCAATTACCTTGAAGAGTCAATTCCACCCTCCTTACCCACTCCAACATCCTAACATAGGCATGGTGTTCAAGTTTTCTTTTTAACAGGAAAGTAAACACTTCTAAAATGCAAGCCAGCAAACTATTTCAGAGAGAATTTCATTGTTCTGCTGTCTTTGTTTGGATACTAATCACATAGTACCGAAAACAGAGGACGTTTGATCATTACTTGCTTTCAGCTGCCAGTAACTAGGGGAGAAGGTGGAGAAGTTAAAAAATAAAACAAAACAAAACAAAAACAAAGCAGTCAAGCCAATAAGATTGTCTTTCAGAAAGGGCAAATACAAATATTTATTAAAACATTTATTTTACACACAAACTGCCTTGATGTGTACCATACTTCTTGGTATTTCAACCCATCTGAAATACCAGCTGTAAGCAGTATGTTAAATACATTGACAAGCTGTCTCATTTCATTTTACATGCAGCTCTTTGTCTTTTGTAAGTACTTTCTTTAAGACTTTCTGCTTTTTTTTTTTTTTTTTTTTTTTTCCAGTGAATTATCTTAAACATGCCTATCCTAGCTGTAGAAGTTTTAATGTGGCACAGCCTACATCCATGATTTTGTTACAAATGATTGATTAATAACACCATTCTTTACACGTAGGCCACCATCACAATGGAATTAAGTTATTATTAAGTGCCACAGTGTACCTTTTTTGAAATATACACTGACATTTGGATTATGTTCTGTGCAATCCGTAGCACAAAAGGACTCTTACCTGGTATTGGAGTTTAGATACAAGATCATTATATGAGATGTGTTTTAACAATAATTGTTCTGCATACCTTGGATTTGGGGTCCCGTTTTATAAAGAAAAAGTCTAATTTTCACATGATCCATCTCTCTGAAAAAAATTTGCCTACCTGAAAACTTCAGCTTGCCAGCATGCCTGAGAATTGTGCATCACATTCTTGAATATTAAGTATGCTACATTAGTGCAAACACATCAGTAAACATGAATTTGGGTGACTTGGTCAGTATCATGCAAGTTAGACATTGATAGAAGGAATTCTTAACTCCTTGTTCCTTTCTAAAAAAAAAATAAATAATAATAATAATTAAAAAAAATCTTTCTCTTAAAGAAATGGTTGATCAGTGACTTTTACCATATTTTATGCTCCTGAAACAAATTGTCATAGGACACAACTATAGTATTTCTAGGGGCATATATACCTAAAGATTCCTGTGGACAACTTCTGCTGAACGTCACTCGTCTGACCTCTCTCCCTTGACATTGTCTCAGACTGGGCACAGAAATACCTTGGCTTGGGTGGCACTGGCACACTGAAGCTATTTTTATTTTATATAGCCAGTATGGGCTCCACAAGTACTGCAAGGCTACTGAAAACAGTGGACACAGGCAGCTGCCCCACAAAGCTCTGCTTCATGACAATCAATTCCTCTGCTATCCACCTGCAGTGTCTTGGCTCAGATATAACTGAGCAGCATGAAAAAATTCTGGTCAAGGCATAAATAGCACAAATGATATTAAGCAATATGTCTCATGGTCAGTTTTTTTTTTAAAGAAACTAATTATACCCATGAGAAAATAAATTCAGTAATACCTGAACACAACAGTGGAGTCACAGATGACTTATACAACATTATACAGTGACTTATACACTTGTGCAGTGTCTATTTTACTTGGGCTGCACATGTGACAGTAGGTGTTGAGAAGAAAACACATTTTGTCCTTTCATACAGTGAAAGTATAGACAGGTGCACATTTCCCAGGAGATCTAGGCAGATTTGTGCTACCACCAGCAGAAGTGTGTGTGGAGTGCGCACCTCATAAGGTATGATGTAGATGCAGGCAGGTCTGCATTTGAAACAAATCAGATGGTTCTGTCCCTGACAGATTAATAACCTCAAATTGAAAATAAATTAACAGGCTACAAGAAAACTTTTTAAAATGAAACTAAATTGTTGTAATTCAAGAGTCTAAAGACCCTCAAGCTTTAATTTTAAAGAATATTCCAATGCAAGATGTATGCAAGCAAACCAACAGACCCAGGAAATGCCTTCCTGACACCTAAAATATTTAGAAAATAAAGGTCTGCAATCAATAACACATGGTATGATGCTGCTATAAAATTAAAAGTCTTCATGTGCATCAGGAAAGCAAACAAAGAATGAATTTTCGGATGAGTCAATACAGACATCAACTGCAAGAAATTATACATGCAGTACAGCCCAGCTTAGGGCATGCTGCACTGGTTTTCTAACATACACAAGCAATACCATTAAGACACATTTGGGTCAAATTTATATTACACCAAGCATATGTAAGAAACATTTCAAAGTAAAGTCAGAAAAAAAAAAAAGTTTACTCTCAACCAACTTTCTAGAAATAAAATGCAAATGATTTTAATTATCACAGATTACAGAGAAGCCTATTGAAGTATTTTTTCTTTAATAAAAATATTCAAAACTGCTCACAGCTGGTCTTTAAGCAAATATAGAGCAGGTAGGGAAGAGAAAAAACTGCAGGCCCTTCTCCTGACCTACTGCGGGGAACAATTTCAGCTTCTGCTTGGAAAAGCAGCAACAATTGCTCTATCCCAAAGCACGTGTGGGGATAAACATACACACATATACCACCAAAAAAAAAAAAAAAAAAAAAAAAAAAAAAAAAAGGGTATTTATTCAAGAACAGAAGATGTTTCACCAGAACCACTGAGATGTTCCATAATGCTCTGAGTTAAAGCAGACGTGAAGTCACAGCACCGGGATAGTTCGGGCAGCAGAGGACCAGCCCTGGGCCTGAAAGCTGAAGCCAGATGCAAGTTGAAAGTAGGGTACAAACTCTAAAGAGAGGAGATGATTAATCACTGGAACTAGCTACCAAGTGAAGCAGCAGACTCTCCACCCCTTGAGATCTTTGAATCATGTCTGAATGCTTCTCTGGACAATCTGCTTAGCCAAACAAATGTTTCTCAGTACAAGACAGTCGAAATGGGTAACGTGAAACCAGCTGTACTATGGAACAAATCCCACAGGGCGATCTAATGTCCCTTCTGGCCTTACGTCTTGGATCATTCTATGAATCACACACAACTATTTTGGTAGGGTCAGGACCTTGGACTGCAAGTTACTGGTGAAAAGAGAAATGTCTTCATATTTATTTGTAAAACAATACATGTATATTCATATAACACATAAAGAACACAATTTCCAATACCATTATTAAACAATATGGCGAATCTGTTATGGTTTTGCCATCCTGACTTTTAAGAAACATATTGGAAAGAAATATGGTTGTAATTAACTTCCAGGAAAATTATTATTCCCAATTCTACAATTCCACTTAAAATTGATTATCTGTATTTCCATATAATAGAATATTATTTTACTACCCCTCTTTCTGTCTTGACTTCACACAATCTTAAGACTGCCATGCAAAACCTAACACAACTCAGTTCTAAAGGATTGAAAAATCTATCTTCCACCATGAACATTACAAATGTGCGTATCACGTTGCTGTTTTAAACACATAAGAACTCACTTACCTTACATATCTATCAAAAATCTTAAACTCTTAAAATCTTTAGTTAATCTCTTAGAATAGCAATCTTTGCTTTCTTCCTGTAGTTTAGGTCAGCAATCAATCACCCCAAGTCATTTTAATTGTCTGGTGCTTTTTTCATCATGTTACAATTAAGAATTTAACATTTGAAAAAAAAAAATCCTATGCTCATTAAATTAAATGAATGATGAGTAAAGCTGTGTGAATATGTATATATATTTTTTTCTCATTTCAGCTGTTGAATACTAATAAAAATTCCTGGGCTTGCATTAACTTTGAAATGTATTTCTCTTTTGGAACAAAAGTAGGCATGTGAAGGATGACAAGACAAAGCCCAGTAAAATGAACCCTTCTCACTTCCAGTCTTCCCTCTTATTGAAAGAAATAATACGCCACTCACACCATAACCTGATGTAATTTGCTTTGGACAATTACAAGAGAGAAGGAGGACAAGGAATGACCAGATTCACAAGAAGGAAAGGTTGCCAATCTCTTTACCCAATATGTAACTTGGTAAAGACTGGTCAGACAATACACATAGACTGTCCTTCAATCTCAGTATCCAGTTTAAATTCTCATGGTGCCCAAGGTGATTTGAATGCATTTATTTTATCTATAAGAAAAATATCTAAGTCTCCAGTAATGGAATATCTGTGGAAGTCTCCACTACCTCTTCTCCTAGAGATGTTCTGAAAAATTAAATACACCCGAAGAAAATGACCACACCACAGCACACACACCTGGGAGCTGGGGCACCCTCTGTCTAACTAGGACACCTGCTACACAGGAGATTGCATTCTCTCTAGCTCAAAATATCCTCTCATAATCTGTTTACAGTTCTGTTGGCAAATAGAAAATATGAAATTTCAAACTTCTGTAGGAGAGAATTTAAGTTTTCCATTATGTTAAAAGATAGAAAGGAAATTCTTTTTTAGTCCTATCATTTTACCTAATCTCCTTTCCCTCCTCCCTTCCAGTTAAAACTGAGTTCAGAATTTGACCCCAATTTTCAAGTTGTCTCTGGAAAAATACTTGGAAGAAAGTAAGTTCATTTAACAGAAGTGAATCTTGGAAAGAAAGAGAAAGAAGTCGATGTGTGAAAAAGCAGCAGGAAAACTCTCTCTTCCCAGATCTAAGGAATAGGGAGTTGCTGTTTTGTTTTGTTTTGTTTTTGTTTTTCCTGTTTTGAAACAGAATTACTGAAATTTTTGCCCCTTTTAAATGTATAGGCAACTAGAACATGCAAAGCTTTCATTTTTTTCTTGCTACCCATCCATCCTCCTCATTTTGTTCTCCAGATGCAGCCTTTACAGTCTAATCCAACCCTTCACATTTCAGTAACAGTTAAACTCACACTTAATTTTGGGCATGGATTTTCAGAACCATTTGTCTAAATGGATAGATTAAATTCTTTGAAATCTGGCTTAGCTGTACTGAAGTGGAAGGAGACATAAAGCTTCCTAGCAGGCCTTTTATACAAATAGTCAGCCTTACAGATTCAGTCTACAGACTGAAGAATGGATGGAGAAAAAGAGTCGGGCTTGGGAAGAAAAACAACAAAAAAAGTCAGGCTGAAGTTTATATTCTTATCTTACACTTTTGGCAAAGTCATGATTCAGGAAGAGGATAAAACAGACCTCATGAAAGGTGTATAAACTGTTACAGAACACGGCAGGAAAGTGACTTGTCTCCATCGACATTTTTCTTTTGCACATATAAATCAGGCTTGATCTTTCAAGAGACTACAAAGTCAATGTAATTGCATAGACCAACAATTTATACATGCTTGTAAAGCCACAGGAAGTTTTGCTACCAATATCCATGGCAGACGGAACCATGCTTGGAAAGCATAATAATTTATGAAACTCACATTTTAAGGAGTCCTTCTAACTGAAATCCTCTCTCTTTTCTTTCATGTTAACAAGCATTGTAGAGAACAAAAGCAGGAGAATAAAAAGCCTTGAATTTATGACAACAAATCTGAAAAAAAAAATGGAATATATCTCTACATCATATACAGCAAAAACTGAACCAATTAGGTAAACAACTGTCTTTGAAGAGATTGAAGAATTTAAAACAAAGTAGTAATGATCCATAACAGTTGTGCAGCACATTATAAATATTTCTCTTAAATAGTTCAATATTTTGTAGCAGAATATCAACAAAAATAGTATGGTCTTTTGTTTAAAGACTTTTTTCTAAATTGTTTCAAAAAGGTTGAAATAATTTAATTATGCCCCTCTGCAAATTAAAATCAATATTATAAATTGTGTTAAATCTACAATAGCCCAGAGAAAATAAACTGAAGAGCCATGCTAAGTGATATAAAATGTTAGTGCTTTTTTTTTATTTACTTTACTTTCTTTTTTCTCCCCTCTCAAATAAGTCATAACCAAAAGTAGAGAAAATCACTCATATTTGAGTATTTGGAATTTTCAAAGAATGTGTATCTTTTCACCAGATGTTTATAATTTATGGAGTTAAATAAAGGTTGCCAAATGATCTGTTTTAGTGGTCATAAATGTTTTTATTTCTATGTAGTGAAAGTACAATGCAAGATCAGAATTCAAAATGGACATAATCAAGAAGCAAAGTCCCAAGGCATCTCCCAGATCTGAACAAGGGTATGACAGATGCTCTGCATCAGAGAGAAAACAATTACATGAGAGGACACCCAACGGTTAATTGTTACTCGCAAATACAACCAAACTCACAAAGAGCAATTCTAGATGCTTACTTTTCTGGTGGAAACCTGTAACTTCTAAAATAGAAAGAAACAAGACAGGGAAAAAAAGAAAAAAGAAAAAAAGACCTCTTTTTTTTTTTTTTTTTTTTTTTTTTTTTTTTTTAATTCTTTAATTCTTCTTCTTTTCAAATCAAAGAACTAGTACTGGACCTGGACAAGTAGCAACAAGCAGACTGTTTCTGGAGAAACAAACCTAATCAATTCTGAACACATCCCCTCTTTTGTACAAACCAGAAGTTTTCCATTACACCTTTGGAGGTTAAACACAGGCTTTGCTTTAGTTATTTTCTTCAGAAAAAAAAATAATAATAAAAGAAACTTCTCAAAATTCTTCCTTCATTATGGACTTTACTGAGCATCAACTCAGACCATCACTTGACACTGCTACCTCGATTGTCCTCTGTAGACTTTTATTTTCCAGGTCCCTTTTCTGCCTTTGCAGAGTGCTTTTCCATAGCAGGATTTCCCCTGCAAATTTACCACCAAATTTATGCAGGCTCACTTTGTGGCACTGTCACAGCACTGTGGTCCCTGAACCCCACTAACCCACTCTCTGTCACAGGAAAGTTCATTCTGGAGAACTCTGAAAGTGCTCTGAAGGTTTTTTGCTCTTTGTTCTCAGCTGATGCATCACATCCCCCATCATAAAACAGGCCCCCAGAGAGGTGCTGCTTCACCAGGGGTCAGGAGATGACTCCTCTGCCCCTGCTGTACCATGCGCTGCTTGATTTTTAGCAAGACACCAGCCTGCCCATTTTGCTCTGTATCTCTTTGTGGTAAGGACCAAATCTCTCCTGAATCTTTTGAGTGCATAGGCACATTTTAAAAAGCAGGAAAACTCACCTGTCTGGCAGATAGGAGAGATGGGTACAGGCTAAAGTGGACACATTAGAAACAGTAAATTCCATTCATCTGCATTTCCTCTCATTTTCCTGAGGAGCACCCTGACACCAGAATAGCTTCTTTGTCCCTTAAGCTCAGTGACACTAGAAATAGCAACACAGACCTTCAAAGCCCTTTGGATACAACCCTCTGGAACCTCTACCACAGCACAAACAGAGAAAAGACGAGACCAGTCAAGCACGAGGAGAATCCATTAAGCTTGGACCCTAATGGGACAGAAATTGTTTTGTGGGATCACAAGGGGGCAGTATTAGAGGTCTATCAGAGGGGGTTGGGGGAAAGCCTATTGTCATGGGTTTTAAATTCATTCTGCAGGACTGTACATAGCCTTTGGAAAATGTAATCGTTGTGTTTTTCAACACATTTGTTTTGAAAATATAATGTATTGTATTAAAAAGTATTGTATTAAAATATCATGTAATGTATTACATTATCAAACAACATTAAAGCCCTAAACATTTTAAAGTAATTTCTCTTCCTCTTTCTCTCATCTGATGGCCAAAGGAAAGTTAAAAGCTGAAACAGATTAAAAAGATGTAAAGATCTAAAAACAGTACAACTGGAATGTCATATTCCCTTGCTGGGGACAGTAAGCCATATGCCTGCCTTTAACTTCTTATTAGTAATAAGTTTTAAATAAGCTGCTCTAATATCCTTCTCTCTACCTCCTGGTACACAGTACTGCATTTTTGTTACAGCTGTCATGATAACTTTATATTTATCTTCAAGCACCAACTTACAGAATCAGGTGAGTCAGGTGATTGTATAAGAATCTGAACAGTCATTAAAAATAATAGCAATTTCTAGTTTTTGTACTTGTAGATGAAAAAAATCCAGAAAGTCTTGTTCACTGATGACCTAATGACTCAAAACTCAAAACTGTATTATGAAACATGCTTTGTTACTCTTAGATGAATTTGTAGATCCCTCTTCTTAGTTACAAACCTTTGGACTCAAATAGGCAAGTCATCTTCAGCCTACTTCCCAAGTATATCTGCCCAAACAAAGGAGATTCTCTTCAACATGATTTTATATGTGTGTGTGTGTGTTTGTTTTTTTTCTTTTTGTTACAGGAGAGATGTATTAATCACTAGACACACAGCACAGAAGTAAAATCCATCATTTCTCAAGCTGTTTATATAAATTATAGAAAAAAAAAATAACAAAATACAAGCCTTTGTACTTGTATCAAGTCAAACAGTGGTTTCCTTACAGAAGCAGCCTTCCTGAGAAATTCACATGTTGGAAAGCTTTGAAAATTAAGGGCTTTTACCTTTTCTAGTTCCCTGAACTTTCAAAATAAATACTTTAGGTACTAGCTTCCCACCCCCAGAGCAGATGTTGCTTCCCTTCATTAGGGACTTAAGTCCGACAAGATTGGTATTTGACTCAAATGTGGTCATTGCATATTTTAAAAATGACTTCATTGAACAATAACTGCATTAAGCAAAAAAGAAAGTGACAGTGAAACACATTTAAGCCCTTAAATGTTAAATAAAGATAGTTTGTATTGTTTAAAAATAATAATAATTATTATTATATATCTTAATAATAATAATAATTATATATCTTATTTACATGACTGTAATCAGTATCAAAGAGAGGCCTTTCCAAAAACGCTAGGGTTGAGAAGTCAGCAAGAAGAGTTATATCCAAATACAATTTATGTACATTCTTGGCTCTTCTGCTGATGTTGCATGTGAGAAGGGCACTCACCAAAGGCCACAGGGAGCACATGAACATGAAGCTGGTCTGTAAGAGTCACAGCAAAAGAAGCAGATTTAAAAAAAAAAAAAAGAGAGAGAGAGGAAAAAAAGCTAACTTTAAAAAGGCAGCTCAATGAAAGTAGTAATTCCTCCATTATAATAGAGCTATATATATTTATTATCACAGAGGGTCTTAACAGCTGTGGTGAAAGTTAAAATTAGGCAACAAAAGGGAAAGCTTTGCAGAGCACAGCTAAGTTGATTATTGTAATTCATATCTGGAAGTGAAAGCACACATCCTGAAAAACTCTCCATCTGGCATAAGAGGTGACAGCCTGTTTAGCAATACAGATAGCCCTGAACATACCATCTTTATGCTCTCATCAAACACTTGGTCTCATCAAAATCCAAGTGGTGATATTCAAAGACCTGCACAGAATCTGGCCAGAGGAATAAATAACCTTTTGTTCCAGACCCATGTCCATCAACTACATATTACTGGAAATACATAATTCTTAATCAATGAGGAACAGACAAAAAAATCACCAGAAAAAGGCCTAAATGTAGTTCACTCTCAAGAGGTAAATGAATGAGCAACGATTTTGCTACTTGCCAAATGCATGGGTATCAGCCTTCTTTCTGCAAGGTTTTCACTTCCTTTCCTACAAATGCATCAAACTAATCACATCCTAATGTTTACATTAACAGCAGTGAATTAGTGGCAACACCTGCATATGCTCATGGTCAAAAGTTAAATAACAATATGAAGAGTCCATCAGTTTCTCCCCAGCATCAATGCAAAAAAAAAAAGGGTGGGGGGGGGAGGGAAATTTTACATTTACTATCACATTCCATTTACTATCACACACCACATGAGATCTAATATAGATAATTCTAATGGTATAATTAATCAGGCTGATAAACACCTATAAATTCATATATTTTTTTTTTTTTCGATCAGGAGATAATGTCTGCCCCTGTTTAAAATAGGAAGAAATACAGTCTATATGATTTCACAGACAAGCTAGAAGCTTAAATGCAATGTGTTTCTAAACTGAAAATCGCTGTTATGTATGGAAATTGAAGGATTGAAAAACAGAAAACACCACCTCTAAGATGGAAAGAAACAAGTGTGCTTGTTGCAGTTTCATAAGTAGGGACTGGATAATCTCCTTCCCAGAACACTAAAACACCTGACATAGGAAATTGCAAATACAGGAGAATATATTTTTAATACTATAAATTCTTTCAATAGGGATTCCCGCTAGAATTCCCTTGAAAGAGAGAGAGATGGTACTACAATTTTCAAACACTGGAAAAGGCTTCCTGGTAAGACAGTTGATGCCCCATGCCTATCAGTGTTCAAGAGACATTTGGACAATGCTCTTAATCATATGCTTTGACTTTTGGTCAGCTCTGAAGTTGTCAAGCAGTTGGACTTAATGACCTTTGTAGGACCCTTCCAACTGAACTATCCCATTCTATTCTACATCACTGGGGAACAACACACAGCATCTACATTAAAAAACAAAAAAAAAAAAAGTGAGGTAGCCACATATTAAACTTCAGGCCTAAGATTCTATTAGTTTGTTCACAGTAGCATAGAAATCTTTAAAACCAATGTAAAAGACAATTAAAGACATAGGAAAAAAATGAAATTGATAACATTACCATCTATCAAAGACAGGTAGTTTCAGAACAGCCTATTCTTTCAGAGGATAGCTAATTTTCTTAAGAAATAAAAAACAGTAGACCTTAACTACATAGATTTTAATAAAGCATTTGGTGACATGCCACAAGGAAAAATTGTTAAAATGGAGACTGATGCAGAAATATTACGTGTAGGAAGATGGCTAAAGGGGATACTATGAGTTGTTCTCCAAGCCAGAGAAAGTGTAATGGAGTACCCCAGACTTAATCTTGAGACCAACATTTTTTATAATGAGTTTGGAACAAAAAATAGGCAAGAGATGATGAAATCTGCTGAAAAGGCCAAGCCCTGACTCTCACTAATACTGATGTGATTGAAGCATCTTCAGGAAAAACTAGAGGGTTCAGAAACAGGCTGAAATATGATAATAAGAGCATAAAGTGGTAAACTTAAGAACCCTGAAGAAGAAGTTAATTGTTTGGAACTGACAACAGAGGCAGAGCAGGCTGTAATCACAGGATCGATGAAGAGATGACAGTGCGCCATCATGGATCAAGCAGCCATGAAAGAGGCAAATGTGATTTAACAGTGCATTGGATAAGACATCTGACACATTTCTCCTCGGCAATTCTGTGTGTAGTTCTGGTTACTCACTTACAAGAAATAAATAGTCAAACAGAAGAATGATGCTGTGAAAAGCAGAACTGGAAACCTTACCTTTCAAGAGGAGGCTAAAGAGAATTTGTCTTACATAGCTCTGCAAAAAAAGAAACTGAGAGGGAGCATGATTAGTCGATGAATATATTTGTTAGGCAGCAAGTTGGAAGGAAAGGAATAGTCTTTAAACTAAAGGAGAGGACATGAGAAGTACAGTCCAAGCTGATTCTGCATAGTCCCAACTTGAAAAGAAAACCTCCAAATCTATCTTGTTTAACACAAACTAAATTTATTTTGGAACTTGTCAGAAGGGAGTGGAGGAGGACTGGCCTCTCTTCAGGCCAGTGAGTTGAACTCTAAACTAACCCCAGGGCATATCTTCAGCTGGTTTCTATCATAACCTACTTCTATCATAACCACTTTCACAGTGGACGCTTATGCTGCAATGGTTCAGTCTCCACATTTCTTCAGAGAAAATGGTTTACCAGGCTGCTTGAGTGACGGAAGCAGCCTCAGCGACAACTGCAGAACTAGCAACTGTTGTGAGGTTAGAAATAACACACCTAGATAAATTAAATTTACCTCAGAAGAACAGAGTATTCAAGCATCGCATGAGGAGTACTTCTTCAAGTCCTGTAGAAGCTCTGCTTTCACAGCAGTCTGAGCTGCAGACAACAGAAAGCAAAGGAAATCTTTAAAAATGTTTTAAACAGCAGAAATGAAGTTAGAGCTAGAGACTGCTTGGGAACCGCTTTTTTACTATTTAATATGTTCTTAGTATCAACTTTTGGAGGGAGTACAGCTAGAAATCTGAGTAAAATAAACTGTAATCTGAGAAATACAAGAAAAATAAACTGGCAAAGCTTATTAGTGGTATGCTGATAAGTTATTAAAATCTGGCTAAACTTTAAAGACGTGATGAAGGTGGCTCAGGGGGAGTGTGTACCATTATGCAAAATTAAGCACAGAATTTCAAAACCAATAAGTCTGAGTGACAAGTTGGTTACATTAATTGCAAGTAAAAATGGAGCTCTAAAAATTACG
The DNA here is from genome assembly GCF_964211825.1 of Aythya ferina. Taxonomy (NCBI): domain Eukaryota; kingdom Metazoa; phylum Chordata; class Aves; order Anseriformes; family Anatidae; genus Aythya; species Aythya ferina. The sequence goes on along the minus strand of NC_140298.1, from coordinate 46,158,172 downwards.
GGGAGCATGAAACTACAGCATTGTTACTTCTAAAAAGAAAAATTAAACGAATGTAACGATGGTACTTGAGGTGCATAAAGGAATAATGAAGCACAAATAGCTAGGAGTAATAAGACTTAACAATAAGAATTCAAAAAATATATTGGAGGATTGAAAAATGCAAGAGAACAAGTAGTTCCATAAATAAGGTGACAGAGCCCAGAAATATTTGCTATCAGAAAAAAAGAATTAACAGAATAATTCATTCCTTTCTTGTATCTGTATTTCACAAGCAGAATGTTATTAAATATAATGCCACAGAGAACATACTGTGGTCACAGAGAAGTTCTGAAGGCTGAGATTAACCTAATCCTCTTGTTGAGTCCCAATGAGCATCTGAGATCTTGCTTAAATTAAAATTTTGAAGTTTATTTATCTTGACCATGCCTTGCGTTTTCCACAATTTGAAAAAGGTGAATCTTCTTTTTAGGAGAAAAAAAACCCTACCATGACTTGCATCAGAAACGTGAATCTAGCAGGGAACTCCTGTGAGGTCTGCAGTCACTTGCAAGCCCTCTGAATATTCATTCAGAAAGGATCACGTTAGGAGCTGTAGTAAATCACCATCTGTTGACCACATTAAGCTCAGGCTTTAGTAAGATCTCTAGACATTCCCTCTGACTAAGCATGTTTCTCTGCATCATTCCCCATCAGTAACAGGGAAAAACAGGCACGGTCCGCTGAAAGTAAAAGTAAGGACTGCATTCTCCCCAAAAGGATGATTGTTTCAGCTTTAGGCACACTTAAAGAGAAAAAAAAAAAAAAAAAAAAAAAAAAAAAAAAAAAAAAAAAGCTTTCCTGCTGTCTAAAATGCAGCTTCTTCCTGCTGTTTAGCTTCTTTCAGTGCCTCCTGGATGCACCTGGTCACTCCCGGTTCTCAAACACCAGCTCAGCAGGACGGCGGCACGCCAGCTCCACTGCAGCAGGGCCGAGCAGAGTGCTCCGCATGGGCTGGGAGAAAACACTGGGGACAGGACAGGTTATGATTCCGGCGAGGAGGGCAGGGAAAACTGTGTGGGTGCACAAGCACATGAAGGTTACTGTCAAGCATATGGATGAGGTGGCAGAATTAAAGCTGCAGGGGTATTCACTCAAATGTTCAAACATAAGCAGTGCTTTTACCATCAAAAGGCTTGGTGTCATTTTAGTTTTGGGGTTTTCTTACCTTTGTTTTTTCATGTTGAACAAGAAAAGCACGGGTGGAAGGGAAATAGTACAGCACCAGGGAGCTGCTTGGAAGACAGAAGAGAAAGAATCGTTCCCCTCAGCAGGTAGAGCTGGACAAAAGAGACGCTGCTTAATCGAGAGGGAAAACCTTTTCCAAAAGGTGATGAATGCACAAGTACTGAACACAGACAAGGATATTTTCAAGTAAAACTTTATTTGTTGGAAGAGCTTAGTGGACATATCAGAGCAAGAACTCAAGGAGGATAATGAGCAACCCCTAGTTGGGGACAATAAATGGAAGTGATGTGTTTAAAGAAGTGAATGGTAATATGAGTTGTAACAACATTTAGTTCATTCTTTTGGATTTGCTAATTAAGTTTTTGGAGATTTTTATTAAGATTAATTAAAGATTAAGGTTTTTAAGATTGTTTGCCTTGCTGATTTTCTTTTCTCTTTTTCCTGAGGGAGGATAAAGCAATTGGTTTTTATTTTGACTTGATTTGTATTTTTCTTCCCTAGTATGAATACTTAATGAAATAAAGAAACTTTTAAAGATGTGAGAACAAAAACACTAAAAAAGGAAGAGTGTGGGGTGAATACTGTTTGCATTTGTTCCTCAGATGGAAGGCCCTTGGCGTGCTTCTCTTCCTACATGATGCTGGGGCTTATGGTGGTTGAAAGGCTGCTGTCCGAGTCATTAGCAGCCAAAACAAACATAAACACAGCAAGAAATAGAGGAGACACTGAGCCATCACCATTCTTGTTTTAAGACAGTGATTCAAGATGTTCAGTGTTATTAATAAGGGCAAGTGATTCTCTACAAGCCAAGGTATAGAAAAAGAGCAGTATAGTTCAGAAAACTACACACATACTGTGTAAGTGTTTTCTGACTGATCCCCATAACCTTGCGGCATATCTGGGAGTATGCCGTCAAACCCCACGACAAAATTAGTATAGTAACTGACTCGCTTGCTCTGCTTCTACTTGTTAGCTCAGCTAGCATGTTAATACGCTGCAGAACAAATGTGCTGGTTGCCTCCTCCTCCAGCTTTTACTTCAGCTATCTGCCCTAACGCAGAATGGATAAACAGTTTTCTTGCCAAATAGTAGTGGATTAGCTACAGCAGTGGTGACGACAGCACAGTGTGTGGAAGGATAAGAGTTACAATAGATACTCCCAAAGCAGTAACGTGAGCTGGGATAAGGCAGGAATGAAATGTCATCATCAAGACGAACATTTACACAGTATGGAAATGATGACCAGTATTTGGATTGAGCAGAAGGGCGAGTTCAACGTCACAGAAACTCCCAACGAAGTTCATCAGACAAAGGTCACGTATGCTGCACTTTAACCCCACAAGCCATTCCTCCAGCTTGAATGCAGACTGTGTTGCTAAAACTCATTCTACATGGGGGAAAAATAAATAAATAAATAAATAAATAAATAAATAAATAAACAAAGTCTAATAGTCATATTAAATTGTCCCTGATTGGAAATATATTGCCTTTGATATTCTTTCATGCTGGGTTCAATCCTAAGAGCTACTGAATATCTTATGTGCCTCAAAGCCCTGCCAGACCTCAGAGCTTCTCAGCTCCGAGGATTGAATGCACATCTGAGAATAAATGGAGCATGCAAGATTTGAAGGTACCTGGAACAGCTGAAGTGAAATTCACAAATTTGCTATAAGTATAAAAGCATTGTGGCATTATATCCATGTTCCTAACGATGTTAAAACAAATGCAGTATTTAGCAAAACAAACAGAACATTTTATGACATTTTCAGTTCTGCTACTTTTGTATATACATATTAATGTAACAAAATTCTCTTACATCTTCTGAGCTGGAGCATATTCACTTCATTTTATACATAGTAAGAATGATTGAAGAACAAAAGCTCCTAAGAGCAACATCTAAACAAGATCCTGAAGCTTCAAGCCAGTTTCCAGTCCTCCTACAATTTTTCTGTGTAATGGTACAGCCAGTTTCCTATCCGAAGCCATGGAAAACAGTGACACAGTTACAAAAAACATATTCTGGCTTGCAAGCAGCTCTGACGCTACTGGGCTGGCTGTGGAAAAAGGGCCCGAAAACCTTGTCCATGGTGCCAGAGAAACCTGCTGGCAAGTGTGAGACTGGAAATAAGTTTACAAGCATAAGTCTTGTACCTGACCAGAAAAGACTACCATTTCCTCCCAAGAAATGTTTATTGGTTGATATAACCCCAATTATTTCAAAATTTGTCGGTGGCTTCTGTGTCATAACATATTACATTTTTCCTTAAATTAATTGACACTGAACACTCTGATTCACAAAACTTCCTGGGGGCCTGGTAAGTTTCATTAGGAATGATTTCTTAGAATGTTTTGGGGTCCATTATTTACTTCCATTTTGCGTTATGAATTTCTACCTGTCTCATTAGTGGATGTCCTTCAGCTCTTTTCAGCTGGCCACTTACCCTCACAGTCATTTCTGGTGCTTATCCTTTCTCTCCTAGTCTCCAGCAAGTCTGGAGCTCTCTCTGGTTCACTGCCTGGGTTATATTCCATTACAGCTGCCACATTATCTGCAGCAACCATCATTAAAAAGGCTGCTGCATTACCACCAGAAAGGGAGCAATATTTCAACAGCTTTGTGTAGCAAATGCACTGGGGGAGGGTTTCTGCCACCTTTCGCCAAGTTCCCGTTGCTTCACTTTCCCCGTTGGTTCTCCTGCTTTGTAGTTCAGGTTCTGAATTTATCTCAGGTTCCCTCTGTTTTGCTCTCATTAGGAAGGCATTCGGGCAGCATTCTTTTCCCCTCATGCTGGAGAATTTGTTCCAGGTCACTGCTGAGCTGTAGACAGTGTCCTTGAAAATGCAACCTGTAATGAAATGAATGATTGTCCTATTGGCTGCCAAACTTTTCATGCAGGACTCCCACCCCCTACGGCCCTGCCAATGGTTCCCCACTAGTCTGGACAGATGTAGAATAATGGGAGAAAGAGAAAAGTGTGAACGAGAAATTGGAACTGTTCCCCCCTCTCAACATATAGTTAGTAATGTGTTTTGGGCAAGTCTCCACTCACCAAAGCGAGGCTTTGAAAATTACAGAATAGCTGTGCTATACACCCAGTTTTTGGCAGAGCGGGACTTTTTCATGAAGCTACCAGCCATGTGAATATGTCTTAAATTCTTAAATGTTAATCCTGCAGTTACTACTAAGAAAAAGGTCCTAGAAGCATTACGTATACTAAAGTGAAGATAATTTCTCAGAGATGTCGTAGCCTAATTCACAGAAGAGGGATCTTTTGTGACAAATGCCTATTGCTAGAAAATGCATGATGCCATCCTCTCCTAAGCCCAAATCAAACTGTTGTGAGCTTAAAAGAGCCAAGTTTGCACTTAAACCATATGTAGTACAGATGAACAAGGGTGTACTTTGAAAAGTAAAATCTTTTGCCTCTACCTTTGAGTTGCTCCTGAACATAGTTGGCTGTACCGCTCACAATCATTACCGATCAGACAATCTACAGAAAATCATCACAAGACAGTGATAGAAACTGCAGACACCATCCACTGTGCTGTTGCTAGCTCATGAACAAGCGAGATGGGGGACATCTCTCAGCTGGAGATCTTTTTGGAAGAGGAGAGGACAAGGAGCATTCCCAGACTTTTCAGCCAAGGCTCATCCCACCCAATGTTGGGCAACTAAACCTCTCTGCTTAAAGAGAAACACTGCTGCTGCATGCACAGAACCACTTAATTTAGGAATGGAGGTTCTTACTAGGCTATGCGTGCTGTATGTGTGAAAGGAAAATGCTGTATAAGGTAGTTTAGAGCAAAAGACTGTCCCTGGAGGAGTTATACCATGGGCTGGTGCCTAAACTGAGATGCAATGAGTCCAGAATATTCTCTCTTTCATAGTTTAATTTAGATTAACACGTCTCATTCCTTTCCTCGGTCCCTGAGGTTCCTCTGAACCCTTACTTGAGAGCTTGTTAGGAACTTGTTGGGGGGGAGTTGAATCATGAATATGTAACCTGTTGACCAATGCAGCTGGACATTGGTCAACGGTTCTGTTATCACGGCTGAAACTTTTGTTCTGACTTGGCTCCTCTCTGAGGACACACATGCTATGAGGACTCCAGGACTACATACCAGAAGTAAACAAACCTCTCTTGCAAACCTGCTTATCTCTCTCAATTGACCACATAAACCAGCCCAACCAAGAGTTGTTTCACAACCAGCTGTGCTCAGTTTTACTTTTAACTAATTACCACCTTTCAGAGATCTAAACTGAGACAGTTTCATGGGTCCCCCAAAAGAAAGCAGGAACAAGCATGCTGCAGCTGTTTCTCTGCAGCATTTCTCTCCCTCTAAAAGTATTCTCAAGTTAATTTTGACGAGGTTTGAAAGGAGTAGGCTTGTGCTCCACATTGCAAATGTTTTCAATTTGACAGCTCTGTCGGTGTGGGGGAGGGAGAAAGATCAGTGATATCTTTAAGTTATGCAATAAAAAGTTCGTTGTCTTCTTTGAATGCAGATTTCTATTGAAGTTTTAAATAGTCCTATTCACTCAGGAAAGGATTGGAAAAGGTGGTTAACATAAGTCAGCTGAAGAAGCCTGCTGCTGTTCCTGTAAATAAAGCTGACCTTCTGGAGTAGTGACGGAGACCACTGACCTTTTTTCTACCGCCCTTGCACCAGTAGGAGCGTACCCTTACACGAGTATCTTATTACCAGCCAAACAGCCAGCTCCCACCCATGGCAGTACAGAATAGCACACAGCTCTAGCATTCACTGAAAGGAAAATCTTGCTTTCAGAAAGACGCAGAGGGCTCAAGCTTATGCTGAGCTTTGCAAAACAAAAAATTTCCCAAGAGATGGACAACAGATTCCTGGGATTTAAAAGGAAAAAAAAAAAAAACAAAAACACCAAAGATTCTGCAACACATTTCAGAAATTACAGGCCATGAAATCTGCAACGCTGTAACTGTAGAAGCCGTGATGCAGGAAGACATTTTTTTCTTCTGTCATGTCACTATGCCGCTATTCTGGAGTTGCAAAGAGAAGGGAAGAGTGTGCTTGCAATACTTTAAGGAAAACCACCTACCAAAAAGCCTAACAAGATCACAAGTTTAAATTAGTTCTCTTTAGTCTTCTTTCATCATCCAGTACATGTTTTTCTATTTGCAGTGGGGCACCTCATTCAAGCAGTCTTGCTTCCTCACAAAGATTTAGAATATAGAGCTAGCACTCTTGAAAGCAATGGGACTCTTTCTACATGGATTTGTGTCATCCTCATCCATGCAATATCAACACTTGTATCTGCCACATGAATGAGCCTTCCCCACATCATGTTCCTGTGAGGCAGGAAATACTTGTCATATGTTACGGATGGGGCTTCAAGACAAACAGGATTATGGGATTTACTGAGACCACAGGTGAATTTTGGTGGCTGAGATGCTGCATTTGGCTTTCAAGTCTAAGCCTTTTCCCTTTTGCTAGTAATTTATGTTTACAAGTATACGTCTGTATATATAAAAACCTCACCTTTTATTCTATTCTTCTACTCCTCCGCAGTCCACTAACATAAACTGTCTGTTCTTCCTCACTGCTAGAAAAAAAAAAAAACACCACCAAAAAAAAAAAACAATAACAAAAAAAAAAAAATGTAGTAATGACAACTTCTGTTCCAGCCGAACACTGTAGATGAAAAAAAAAAGGAATTTGGCCTGTTTTCCCATTGCTTTTGCCTACCTCCTCCTCCTTCCTAAGATCAAAAGAGAAGTTCAGGAAGAGCTGTTGAAGACACAAATTCCAAAACCAGCTTTCCTTTTCCAGGCTCTCTTAGAAGCACTGAAGAGATCATTGCAGGACCACTGTATGCAAACAAGCGAGCTGGTTACGGAAGTCCTATTAACGCTCCCATAAGTAGGACCCCAAAGTTGCTGGCCAGAGCCTGCAACCTGTTGTCACCCAGCCCACAGGCCAAGGAGGATGACACTCCATCCAGATGCTCAGACTCAGCCCCAACCTTCTGCACATGACAACATGGCAAAGCCCAAGCAACTCTCATTGTGGTAACTGCCCTGCACCTCCACTGTGGCCAATACCATGAAAATAACAGGGACTTTAACTGACGGGTTTGTGGGAGGAATACACTTTACCCCTATCACATTTACTGCAGGTCTGGTAAAGAAAAAGAGACATTTAAAAGAGAATGAAATATTCTCTTTCCTAACAAAGAGCAATATATTTTTAGACTTTAAAAATGATATTATTTCTACATGTCAACCTTTCAGAAAATTTTCTATAATAGATATCTATTTCAAATGAAGTCACTTCATTTTCAAAGTTTTGATATTGTGCATTTACTTTTTTTTTACATTCTGTGGATGTTTATCCTGTAGGCAAGTAATATGCTGCATTAATCATATTATAAGTGTCTAAAATTGCACATTTCTTTTTGTTTATTTAATAGAACACTACTCTTGAGCCCTATGGCTATAACCTTTCTTTCCACTAATTAATCTACAGCTTTGATACTATTTTCAGCACTATAATTCCCCCAATTTACAAAGATGATCAAATGACAAAAAAGCACTGAAGAACCTCCAGGTGCACCAGAACTCCACTAGTAGAAAAAGTTGTAATTATTTAGAAGTCAGTAACTTAATAGTGCATTATTTTGTAAGTAAGTCGAGCAGTACTTTCTATGTAACTTCAGATTTAGGCCTTGTTGAGTGGGGCTTGGGCAAAGCAACCTTCAGAGGTGCTTTGATATCACAGTATCAATAGTTACAATTCAATCTGAATAAGCAAGTAATTACTGCAAGTATTTCATTCTTAGTGGTTTTTGTTTGTTTGTTTTCTTGTTTTTTTCCTTCTTGGAAAAACATATGGGGAGAGAGAATTTTTTCATTAAACTGTCCAGCCTAATGGCCCGATAATCACCACCTGTGCTCTAAATCAGAAAACATACAAAGAATTCACCACTTTCTAGAAAAAGTAGTAAGAAAGGAAGAATTGCAATTCTAGAAAGCATCCAAGATATCCTTCCTTCATTTGTGCCTCTCCAAGGAGCTTTTGAAATGCAACGTGATAGAGGTGGAATTGTTTACAGTGTGTCTTGTCTTGACATAGTGGGGCTGCCCAGCCAGTGAGTAAGCTATCCTGATCCATATGGGCTCTATGGAGATTCGGAGAACCCTTGCATCACAGAAGGAAATAAAGGCTCATCCCTTTACACACATCTGACAGCCACCAATTCTCCTTCCAAACACTACGCCTTTTATTAATGTCACAATCAGCTAATTGGGAAAAGCGCCATCCACCAGACTCCTTGGAGCACAGGAGCTTGCCTGAGGCTGTGTTGCATCTTTGCAGCCTCTGCTGGTATGTGACCCCAAACCAGTGGTCACCCAGTGTCCACCTGTCCCCACAGGGTGATGGTATGGCTCTGAAGCCACAGCACAGTGTGAGCAGCCAGGGAGACGCAGCCCCAGCTGCAGCACACAACCCCCTCTCACTCTATGTGTGAAAGCTGACATCTTTCTGCCCATGCCACTGGGCAGACAGTCTGAAAAGATTAAATTTGCACTTAGCAGGGTGGGAAGAGGAAGATATGGAACCTTTCGTACATGAGAGGTGCAACAATGGCATTTAAAATAAAAGCTTCTATATTAATCCAAGTAAAAAAAAAAAATGTATATGAGAAAGAATGGATTTAAAAAAAAACAAAAACAAACAAACAAAAAAAAAAAAAAACAATAAAAACAAAGGAAATAAACATACCTCTACAGTGCCAGGAATTCAGAAAATTCCAGAATGTCTTTGGGAATAAGAAGATCAATATTCTGAATTCTCAGAATCAAAGCTGAAAAAGGCACTAAAAAGAAGAGACTATTTGCAAAGACCCTGTGGAAAGGTTGATGAGGATCTTACACTTAGATCTATCTATACTGACAAACGAGCCAAGGCCAGGGAGCGAGCTAGAGCATGGGATCACAAATCCCCCATGCGGTTTTAATGGTTGGCATGCTCCTTGGAAGGGTTTTGGCCTATGTCAGCTAGCACAGTGCCTGGACACCGGGGCAATTCCCAGTGGGAGTATAGACAAGACTGCACCCTGCCTGGCTTCCCCTGCCCCACAGGGCCCTCCAACACTACCTAGCAGGTTTTTCCCCACCCAGCATCTCCTCGTGCCACAGCCCAGGGTACGCAGAGCTCTACTTCATCTTCCTGCTATAAAACCATCAGGCTGCAATGTGGACCAAAGGGCCTAAAGTCACCTGAAAGCTGACCCTCCCTCAAACCACCTCTCAGACACTAATTCTGACGTCCTGGGACCAGTGGTGCACAGCATGGGCTCACGTCAGATGCAGGCCCTGGGGCTATGTAACATGGACATGGTGGTCTGTGCCACCTGGTCTCATGGCCAGAGAACTAGCCCTGAGACACTGTATTAGCAGTACAGAGGTAACCTGAGGCGAGTCTTCAGCACCATCTTACTCTGACACTGATGAAGACTGTATGTTCATCAAATAACGGGGTTAGGATTTCTTCACAAGGGATATCATTTCAGGGATCTCTTCATATAAGGGATATCATCTGCCACATTCATTAGAAGGGGGAGGGGGAGCACTCCTCCCTCAATTTGGTAACAAATTTCTAACTGATTAAATTTCTGCAGGGTAAAACAGCTTTCACAGAATGCTCTATAGAGCTGTCAATGAATACCATTACAAAGCAGATTGACAGGTGCTAAACAAAGCACGTTTCAAGAGAAATTGCACCCAGTTTCCAAAATATCCATAAAGCTACTCATCATATGAACCTGTTTCCGCAGTCTGAGATCTTCTACTTAGTTTTCCTTACTCTGCTATCCACACAGAAAGCATTTCAAAGGATAAGACTAATTACCCCATCTTCTATAAAGCTTTCTGAAAGATTTCAGAGTATTTAAATTAGTAATAAAAGACAGAGACAACTAACACAGACTGAAGGACAAAAAAAGATAAAGAAATATGCACTGGTTGTTAACTGTAAGCAATGTAATCTAATGCTTCCACCAGATGCCAGCAATAATGATAAAACCTGCCCACAAAGAAGATAATTCCCTTTTTATGGTCTAGATATGGTTGACATTCACAATATCTAAGCTGTCAGTAGTAGTGATGGAAGGGGAAGAGGATAGCAAAAACATCTGGAAATAGACAAAGTTGGAATAACTAACTCAGATTGACAATGATTAGAAACTCAAGGCAAGAAGATTTTTATTCCTTAGATCTGTAAGTCTAGATATTTAGAAATGAAATTAAGACAGCAGATTTCATTCACAAATGAAAGTATAAAATTTTAAAATATTTTTAATAGATTTTCCTGTACTGTACCAACTTGAATACATATATAAAGTCCTTAAATATTTAAAACGTTTAAAGTCTACTCCTATTGATATATTGTTGTAACCTAACTAAAAGTATTTGGATTCTGTAAAGTTTTGAAATTCCATGCATTCAACTCTGATGTTAGATATAAATGATCTTTGCTAACTTCTGTCAGCCTCACCTACTTAATCTCATTTAACCAAGTATTTTGTATAGCTTTTATTGTTCTACAGTCCAGAAAATGGCTGTGCAAAAATTATGTGCAAAAGGACATTTTATCTGTGCATACATACATACATACTCAAAATGAGAACCAACATTCACTAGCAGAAAATAAATTTCTACTTCTAGCAATCTTGCAAAAAGCATATTTTTACTGTTCTATGTATTGAGAATATCATCAACTAATTACATAATTATACAACAGAAAAAGGACACAATTAGTAGATTTTTGCTGAAGGTGAGCAGTGAATCAAAGGTGTTTTGTTTTGTTTTTCTTCTGTTTTATGCACTGAACTACAGGAAAGCAGAAAGATAATAGCAACTCATACCCATATCTGTAACGCTGAGTATCTCAAACCACTAAGAGGTCTAGTCTGGAGCTGTTCTGTAAGACGATGTTTGCAAACATCAGATGTAGCTCACACATAATTTTTGGAGACAGAAATCCACATAGGCTAAATACTGTATTCTGTGAACACTATTCAAACAGAACCACCTGGAAAACATATTTTTGGACTATAATAGATACTATAAATATTCTAAAATCACCAGAAAACTTCATGGCTTACAAAATGAAAATAAAGATTATAATAATTTTGCATTTCAAACTCCTGAATTTGTACTTCCTTAAGACCAAGCATATTATATAATTATTTTTAGCATACTATTAAATTAACTGTTTGTTGATTTAATAATAACATTGAGATATTCTGTGATATTCGGCTATGCCTACTATTTGCAGAAGATTCTGTTACATAATCATTTTATGCCAGAAATGCATATATAGCATTTGTTATATAAATATAACAAATGAAAGAAAAATAAATATTTACCTAACCAAGACTAATATTTTCTTTATGCTGCCCCCAAACCCTCTACTGATGACAATTATACAATGAAATCTGAGTAGAGCATACAAGCTATGATGAGATGATACCACATCTCCAGAAGTCATTCTTTGAAACATATCTGGAAAATGTAGTGCAATTCTGAGTTATCCATTTTTTCACCTTTGTTAACAGGAAAAAAATAAAGAAAGAAAGAAAGAAGTTCAACTGAACTATTTGATGCTAAAGAAATGAGACGGAATAAAAATACTAACATGCATTAGTTCTCTCAATTTCTGTCAAGAACTCTTTTAATGATGAGATTACATAAAACTTGTACCTTAGAAACACAGAGAAGTACTTTAATCAGTTTCTTTCTGCCCCTGACAAACTTGAATATAACTTTCTTCAACAATGCAGCCCCTTCAGTTAAGCCCTTCCAAGTGGCTTTCTACTGCCCATACCCTCCAAGTGGGCCTCTAGTAAAAATGGAAAAAACAAAACTTAGTGGTTCTGAGGTAAGAAGGAAAATAGGAAAAATAAAAATAAAAGACAATAAGAGAAATTATTTCAGGCCTTTCTACATTATTAAGCAACTCACTGATGTTCTCAGTGCCCCAAAGGAAAAACTTGCAGCTCCTTTTCCAGATCACTATACATATTCTGAACATACATCTGCTTCAGTCTCAAAATCAAGTCAAGATGGTTTAGATTTTTATAAATGACCCCACCAGCTTTTTTTAATTTCCTGCCTGCCTTCTGCTCTTTTGCAATGCACTGCCATATACATTCATATTTTTTCTTTTCCCAGATGAAATGTTCAGATTTCAGAGAAATCTACTGTTTCGGGAAATTTAGTGACAAGTTTCCCAAGTCACTTCAAATTTTCCATACACGTATGATTAAAACATTAAGATTTTTGAATCCAAACTGTAACTATATTATACAGTTAATAAATATTCTTGAAAGTTTTCTTCTAATTCTAAAGAAAAAATTAATCAAGGAGTGACCGAGCCAGACTGAGAAAATTGTTGGACTCAGTTTGGTTGTTTTGCAGACAGGACACTCTACACAAATCAATTGAGAAACTAACCTTCCTTTAGAGAGAGACTGTAATTCCCTACCAGGGGTATGCAATCAGACTGTTGTTACAAGTTATAATAAGTATTAAGCAATAAGTAATAATAATCGAGCAGCTTCAGAGACATTCAACATTCAATAACCTGGCAAGCTACAAGTCCACACAGGTTCAGATCTGTTTAGGACACTGAAGATTACACTATAAAATGAATTTCTGAAGAATCTGTTGCTTGTTTTATATTTTGATGCTTACAAAAGACAGCTCTGGAAACCATAGTTCCTGGGTGGAGGCTTAGAAATGGTTGAATAAACTTTTGTAAAATTTACCCTTACTTTCTCACAGTGCAAGAGGATGAGACAGTTTACAAAAGCATTTGCTAATTAAATAGGAAAAGGATCTAAGCCTAGATCCATGTTAAAGAATTCTGCCCTCAATATTGAACATTATATTATAACTATATTTATATTATATATTACATTGTGTCTTATTCTCAGATTCTAATAACTTTTAGTTTTTGAATTTTTGTTTCAGACCTAAATTTCAGGAAACGGTTGATCACAACTTAGTATAAATTTGACTTTTAACTTCGAGTTTAAATCAGTGATACCAGATCTTTAAAGATGAAAAATATTTTTTTGTTATCAATACCCAAGCAGTCAGGGTGTAAAACTCAGAAGAAAGCATAAATGCATAAATTAATCTTATTCAAGTCAGTGTCTTCTACTGAGCAAGGAGAGTGGAGGAGGGCACTACAAGCACTGATGCAGAACTACAACTGTTTCCTACCTTTAGACATATTTCCAGTCTTAGGATTGATTATGCCGTCTGATTTTCATAATCACTAAGGAAGAATACTCCTAAAGAATTCCACATCATCCTAATCTTCCTTTCCTAACATCCACTATTAATCAGTTTTTTTCAAGCATTTGTTTCCTATTCTAGCTTCCTTTCCAGCCCCCCTCTTCCTCTGTCCCCCTGCACCCCCCCAAAAAAACAAACAAACAAAAAAAAAACTAAGCATCTGAGAGAAAGAAAACATTGAAACCATTAAGTGAAAAAGACTGGGGAAGCCAAAGAAAAATTTAGAAGTAGAAGAAAATACAAATACATGAGTGTTAACTCGTATCAGTGTATCCCTGGCTTCTTCTACTAAGCTTGTGCTACTTCTGTGCACATCCTGGTAAAATTTATAAATCATTCGGCAGCATTTTGTGCTCTTGCTGCAACAATTTCTGCTACCAGAAAATGAAAGATTGAAATGTTTTACAATTATTTATTTTAACACACACAGTATTTAGAACTTATGACCGATTCCTTTTAGTTTTTAATTTAATGAAATATTTGAATTCTTTCATACAGCATTTTGTCAAAAGAAGGTACCGAGGAGATAAACAAGCCAACAGGAAATGGGGCACATTTTCATCAGCATTTTCAAGTCACCATATTTTCCATATTCCAAATACCTATTTGGAATTAGTAAAATGCCCTGGAAAGACCAAGTGTTTTTACAGAACTGAAAACTCCATCTGAATAAAGTTTTCACACTAAAGACAGTTTTGCACTATGTAGAATCATCATGGAATCATTTAGGTTGGAGAAGACCTCTCAGTTCATTTAGTGCAACCTTAAAACTTGCAAAACCTTATCAACGTATGTGCAGGATTGTCTGTCATTTGGTGTCTGCTATTTAATTCTCAACGTCTTTCTAAAGAGCTGCAGCAGCACAAAGGGAAGTTACAGACTTGAGACAAGAATCAGAAAACTCTGTTTGCCATATGCAAAAAAAAAAAAAAAAAAAAAAAAAAAAAAAAAAAAAAGGACTTTGCCCTGGATGATTTCGCCATAACACTGAAAAATGACTTCCCCCCCTGTATTTACAGATAAACGAGTAACTCTCCAGGAGAAGAAATACATAAAAATTGATGAAGACTCCTAGCAGTATCTTTTAACTATGGTGCATATAACCCAGGGATCTCTAGACAAATTTGAAAGGGCACAAAAATGCAAGTGCTGGAAGTCTGATGACAAAAGGGGTCTCTAGCTCTACTTGAATGTTTTTAGAAGACCAAAAGCAAAAATATTTGAAAGCCACTGGTTACCACTGCAGTAACAGCTATCGCGTTACTCCATAAGTCTATGTGACACACAGGTTTTTAGAGTTGGGAGTTCTGGTATCCAACATCCATCAGCAGCCTCAGCAAGTCTGTTCCCAGGTTCCACCAGCACCATGGCCAGTCAGTTGTCTAAAGCAAGCACTGATTCTGCTATCTGCCCTTATTGTGCTGTTCTGCTGTTTTCACAGAGCTAACTGCCACATTTTCATTGGAATGTATAAATATCTATAAGTATTTATGAGGATATATACATACATGTTTTATATTTTGTGTGTAAACATATAACTACATATATAATTCAGAAAAAGAAAAGAAAAGAAGTCTGCCTCTGAACAAAACAGCTGTAAATACATCTTAGCATGGGAACAGCTTGCCTAGAGGGATTGTGCAGTCAGTGGATGGAGCCCTGAGCTAGCTGGTCTCATCCAAGAGCTGACCCATCTTTGAGCATGAAATTGGACTAGGGACCTACTGAAGTCCCTTCTGACTAGAATTATTCTACATTCCTACAAAAAGGTGATGAAGAGATCTGGTGAGCTTTCAGTTTACATCTTTCACTCCTTTGAAGTATCCCTAGAGTATGTCTTGCTATTTCGTTTAGAACAAATTCACATCATATTTGCATGTGTTTCCATATACACATAAGGATTCTTAGGATAAGATAAGGATTTCCAAGTTTTTTTTGTTTGTTTTGTGCTTTTTTTTGTTTGTTTGTTTGTTTTGTTTTTGTTTTTTTAATTCCAGGAGGTCTTCAGAAAGGTTTAGTATCAAGAGTCTTGCAGGAGAAATCTCAGAAGCCACTAAGTTATTGTCTCAGAGAAATCTATAGGCAGGTTGTGTCTCATTCCCATGATTACATCCATGTAGCTTTTCAGAAGAACAGGCTAAGACTTCCACCAAAAAACTGTAGAGATATTTATTTGCAAATTGATTTGAAAAGTTCAATGGAAACAAAAATGAAATAACAGGCTTCTGTGCATTTATTCTCTCTGCATTTTCCTACCCTTTCAATTTTCAGCCTGAAGGAGTAAATTCTTCATTATTGCAGAATTTTATACCACTAAGAAAGGAACACCTACAACTGAAATACAGCATCAGAATAAGGCAACTACATAAACACTTATCAGAAATCCTTGTACTTTAACCACCTCACCCTGCATTTAGGGGACAAAAGAATCAAGAAGCTATTCTGTTTGTTGCTATCTATTAGAGAATGAATACAGCCTTGTCCTAATGTTGTTGATTTGCTAAATGTCCCTGTCTAGCACAAAAGCCTGCCACCCAGTTTGCATACCCACAAGTGTTGCAGCCTTATGGCATAAGGCCCAAGCTGCCATTTTGCAACATTCTGGTAGTGATTTCAAAGCATTCTCTGAGGTCTTTTTGTTGCTTATCTATCTAAAGATACCATTTCATTTTCAGACAGCTTCTAGGCCTGTGTTTCTCAACACAATATACCCATATATTCTCCACTTGTTTTTGCATTCCCACCTTATGTGCTTATTTTGACTAAGTGGTCAAGCAGTTTGCTGAACGCATGCCTATCAGCTCTTCTGGATGTATATTATTCAACCTCGATTACTGATTTTTTGCACTTCTAAGTTTCTGTGATGTACCGCAAGCAGGTCTGGTTACTTTACAACTGCACAGTTGCTTTCTCTCTCTCTCTCTCTTTTTTTTTTTTTTTTTTTTTTTTTTTTTTAATCAAGCTGCTGAAGCAAAGCCTGTATTGCTGCGGCCTTGCTTCTTTTGGATTGCTATGCAGCAATACTTCACTCGACTGGTTGTTAAAACAGGCTGCACTTCACAGCATGGACTACGTCTCACCTACTTCCTGCAGTATCCTGTTTCTTGTTTTACTTGGTAAAGTAAGATATTTTTCTATGTCTGCATTATTTTCTTTTTCTTTTTAACACAAACGTCAGTGCCAATGGAAGTGCTGGACTGGCAGTTTAGAGAAAGCAGACGTAACGACCAAGCACAATCTTAGAGCCAGAGAATATCCGAGAACATCCCAAGGTGGAGGGGACCCACAAGGATCATTGAGTGCAATGCTTATCTTTCTTCCGCTGCTCATCTAAAACACCTCACCGCTGGCCTAGAGTGGCTATCTTTGGGGGATGATGAAGCTCTCGCAGCTCCCACTGCGCTTCCCAGACCTCTCTGGTGCTGAGACAGCCCAAGAGGACTCAAGGAGCGACAATACTTCTGATGCTGAGGAAGGACACATCAGAGTTGGATTAAGACAAGAAACACGTTGGCTACAAATTGCCAAAGCACCTTAGCACAACAGTGGCTTTCAGCTACAGTTTGCTAAGCCAGATTTAGAAGAATTAAGCCATGTGTGACCACAGACGGAGATCACACCCCACATGCCCTCACCAGCTCTGAAACTACACATTTTCTTCGTTCTCTTGCCACTTTGAACAGATGAAAGCAAAACCAAAGTGCCTCACTGCCCTTCATCATTAAAAAAATGTATCCCGCACTCCAAGCACCAACGTCAGCAAACTGGAGAGAACAGGGTACTGATGAAAAGCTGGCTACAGTTCTTCCCACCAAGAGGGTGTAAGTCTGTGCTATGGGCAATTTCAGTAGGGAACTAGAATCATAGAATATCCTGACTTGTAAGGAACCCACAACGCTTCCTTCTCTCTCTCCCTCTCCCTCCCCACCCATTCTATGATTCTGTGATCCCAAACCATTATATGATTCTATGATCATTGAGTCCAACTCCTGTTTCCACATAGAAACTCCCCAAAATCAAATCACATTTCTGAGAATGTTGTCCAAATGTTTCCTGAACTCCAGCAGGCTCAGTGACCACTGCCCTGGGGAGCCTGTCCCAGTGCCTGACCACCCTCTGGGTGCAGACCCTTTCCCTAACCCCCAGCCTGACCCTCCCCTGTCCCAGCTCCATGCCGTTCCCTCGGGTCCTGTCGCTGTCCCCAGAGAGCAGAGCTCAGCGCCTGCCCCTCTGCTCTCCTCCTGAGGGAGCTGCAGGCAACCATGAGGTCTCCTCTCAGCCTGCTCTGTTCTGGGTTGAGCAAGCCAAGGGACCTCAGCTGATCCTCGGGAATCTTTCCCTCTAGGCCCTGTATTCACCATATTCATTGCCTTCCTTTGGACACTAGTAGTTTTATACCCTTCTTATACAAAACAGCACATGGTATGCAAGGTGAGGCCGCACCAGCACAGTGGTCCATTCAGATCCATCAGGTCCCTTTGGATCTTCTGTTACAACACTGGAAGTTGCTGAGTGGCATTTTCACACTACAAGTTTCTTTAATTGATCATGACATCCTTGCTACTCTACCCCCATCCTTCTGAACAGAGGACAAGCCCCAAAGGCCACCTTTCCCAAACCGGAGTATTTTCTTCCGAGCCTTCCGAGGCTGAACAGTATCACAGATCTGTAGCACAATCGTTGACGTTAGCAGCAGCCCCTCTCATGATGGAGGAGGTTTCAGCTTACGTCTAGCCTGCACTTCAGATTTAATCGGAGGTAGCTGGTGGCACTTGAACTACATCTCTGGAAACCTGCCCACTTTCACGGCAACAAGGGAAGGGGCAAGGACACAGCCATGTCTCTCCTAAGTGATACTTGCTATTCAAGCCGCTACGAGGTGGGGAGTTTAGGGAGGGGAGGTGGTGAGGGGGGAAGAAGAACCACGTACAAACAAAAGGTGCATGCTGACGTTAATCTCCATTAATGAAGCCTTTACAGAGCCTGTGTGCTCTGAGTCACCCAGCTCAGCAGCAAGCCGAGAGAAAGCTCATGAATCAAACCTCACCACGGCAATGAAACGGCGCAGAGGGGGACAGGAAGAAGAGCAAGGCAGGCCTTGCATCAGACCCACAGCCCGTGCCCCTGCCTCTCTCTCCCTGTCTGGCTCGCCTACACCCCTGGGGTGCTCCTACTGCCTGCAGCATAACCTACAAGGGACATACCCTGCCTGCCACTGTCACAGCACCATGGAGGCCCTGTAAATGGCCCCATGGAAACAAAAGCTTGCAGCAGTGGAGCAGATGGAGGAGGGCCCAGCAGCCACACAGCTCTCCTGCCACCGCTGCATGTCGATGCTGGCATGGGCACATGCCATGCTCCAAGACTGCTCCCAGCAAGGATGGCATGCAGCTCAGAGCAGGGCAGGACAGGAATCGAAGCCATGGGCCTGCAACAGAAGTTGTAGGCTTCCATGCTGGCAGGAGCAAGCACTCAAGTGCTACTCAAGCTACTCCTTGAGGGGGAGAAAAAGAGATTACACTAACAGGAGATGTACTCAAATCCTACATGCCCAGTGGAACTGGCACACAGGAAGAGCAAATTAGCTTTCAATAAGGACTGCAGTCAGGTTTTCCTTTTGTTTTTCTTTCATTTCTTTCCTAAAAAACAAAAAACAAACAAACAAACAAAAAAAACCCTAGACATCTTGCTGACTGGTACTGAGGGGCTAGCTATACAAACTCCATAGCAAAGCACACCCTGGCATCCAAAACCAATGTGCCTTGGGAGCAGAAGCATCAAGAGCTCTTAGCTACTGTTTCCTGGCTAGGATCTCAAATGCCAGTAAATATTACCCTCTTTCTGAAGAAGGGCACCACAGAAACTGTCAGGAAGGAGTTGGGAACTCTTCTGTGTGAACATGGTGCTTTAACACTCACCTGCAAGACCTGCAAGTGTTTTTTTTTGTGACTGCTAGCAAGCATAAGAAGCCTTGCTCTGAGGATGTTCGCTTGATAGATACTGGCTTACAAGCACTTTCAGGAGATACAAGCAAGAAGGAAATGGACTGTCATGAAAAAGCCTCTTCTCTGCAAGCATTTGAGAGCTGTTAAGACAGTGCTAGAAGACATGTGCATCTGAGATCAAAAGGCTCCAGTGTTTAAAAGGGCCTCTCTCAGGGGGAAGAGTTGCAGTTGCACATGGAAAAGAAACAAAGACAAGAGGACATGTAAGCCTGCTTGGGTTACCTTCATGGAGTGGCAGAGCCTCAGGAGCAGCTGTTCACATAGAGTTGTTGTTTTTTTTAAATGGTTTCAGCGCATTATTAAAATTAAAGTGATAGCTGCACGGTATCATTTAAGCTTAATTTATTCTGCAGACAGAGATCACTTCACTCTGTCCAGTCCTGAGCTTGCTATAAAACGTTTGGCTCAGTTAGTGTAATCTCAAGCAAAAACTATATGCCCTGCCTCTCAGACAGGTTTGTTAACTGGGGCTCAGTGGTTCACTGACTGCATGGCTTTCTTGCAGAATGAGCTCACATCTGCCCCACAGATACTGCAGGACAGATGGGTCTGGCTCACTGCTGGCCCAGCGCAACAGGAAGAACTGCAGGTGTCTGAAATTAACTGGACCTGATGGATCAACAGAGTTGATCTGTAGTGTGCATCTGTCTACAAGCCAGGGTAAATGAACATGAGGGAGATTTAGACTAGAGGAATGCAGAAGATGTAGTCTCATTCCTGATAGAGACGGTGTTCAAAGTGAAACTAACTGCAACTAAAATTGTTAAGGATTTTCCAAACCTAGAAAGTTCTGCGAGAGATTATAACTTTCCTCCACGTTTAACTGTGACAGTTTGCCCAAGATTTGACACTCTGAGACAGAGGCAAAAATAATTGAGCTGCACTGACTTAATAAGGAAATTAAGTATTCAGAAAGCAAAGGTAGTCAGTGCCATCCTCCTG
Source organism: Aythya ferina (assembly GCF_964211825.1). Taxonomy (NCBI): domain Eukaryota; kingdom Metazoa; phylum Chordata; class Aves; order Anseriformes; family Anatidae; genus Aythya; species Aythya ferina. The sequence continues at coordinate 46,137,657 of NC_140298.1, read as the reverse complement.
GGCTTAAAATCCTTATCAGCTTGAAGCTAATTCTGCTTATTCCTCCTACGGAGTTGGAATTTTTACTTAGACAATTCATGTTCTGTACCTGCTTCTGCTCTGAAGCTTTCAGAGACTTTTCATCTCTAGGGATATGGAGAGCCTGCAGCTTTCACTCAAGCCTGTTTGCAGCCACCAGGTTTTGTCAGCTTTGGAGTGGAAAAAGCTGAGAGAGGAAAAGAAAACAGAAGTGGTCCAAAAGTGACTTCAGAAGCTTACTAGAGTTTGCTTGCTTGCTTTTTGCAGTCTGAAAGTGAAACTGCAAATAAGGGGGGAACAGAAAGACCATCTGAACTGCTACCACTAGCTTCTTTTAAGCTTTTATTTATCACATATTTGTTAATTTCACACCACTAACTCACCAATAAACTGACTTTCCAGCATTGCTACAACAGCAATGTACCAGGCAGATAAAAGCTTTGTCTGGATGGGGGAAATGGCCAACACAGTTACAGCAAAACAACTTTCTTCTCCAGCTTTTATTCTGATACCACAGTTAGCAGGGTTGTGGGGTTTCTTTTCTCTGCCTGAAGCAGACTCTCGCCACAGAACAGTTAGAAGACAGGTAGGAAAATTGTCCCACTGCTGGCTGGCTAGAAAGGACCAGTTTCCCTCCACTACAGCAGCAGGGAGAAGCACCCTGGCCAGAAAAGCTGTGCTAGCTGAAAAGGAGAATCTACACGCAGTAGTTTTAGCTCCAAAAACCAGAGGCTTGCCAATACGTTGAGTTCACGTTACTGGCATTCAAGCAGTTAAACACAACTGTGAACCCTGGAAGTTTTCCCACTCTCACTGAAGCTCCTCTCCAGTACACTGATAACTGGTAAACAGATGGTACAACAGACACGGTGTCAGCTCCCTCCTTATTGGAAATGCAGCTATCCAACATTTCGTCAACCTGCCTACAGTGAGAAGTGACTGAATTAGAAGTAAAAACATGCTTGCATTTCCCTTTCGTTTTTAACTACTGCACATACACAGCCTGTGCCTTTCGCATCTCTAACAGAGTCCAAATTTGATTTTTCAAGGCAGTTTTCTCTAACTTTCCCATCCTGGCTGTTATGGCAAAAGGTGGTAAACTCCCCCTTATGCAATCTCCTACAACCAGTCTAGGATAAACAGTCATTCAGCCTGGCAGCATTCTCTTCCTCTAAGCAGCATCCAAGGAATAATATAGACACTGCAAACAGTGTCATGAACTCCAACACTCACGAGCCAGTGAGACTGCCAGAAGCATCTGGCACTGTTTGCAGGAAAAGTTTTGAGTTTGTTTCTAGTTGGGCTTCCTCCATGCTTTGTTGCCATGTCTGACTTCCTTCCAGCCTTTTACAGGGGCTTCACCAAACTGAGCACCAAATTCTGCTTCTGGATAAATACCTCCGAAACTCTCCAGCAACTACTTTACTTTGCTCTCTCCCGTGATGATTCCCAATATTTCCCAAGCTGCACTCACTTTCATCAGCCTCCTGTCATTTTTTTTTGTCCTCTTACAATGAGGCTCCTTTCTCCTCCCTCGATGTAAGGCTTTATGTTCATTAGTACTGCACTTCCCTCATTGCCCGCTTCCCCCAAAGCGCTGTCCTGGAGCCAAACAAAATTCGCATCTTGTTCTGAATTCTGCACTTCTAGCAGAGCATACATTTTCTCTCGCAAATGCCTTATATCAAGAAGCAACTACGATTTGGGACAACTTGCCAAACAAATCTCCCTTTTCTTTATGTACCAAGGCATTTTAAAGTTGCTTGACGTGGATAAAAAGCACAAGATTTTAAACAGGCTCTATTATTTTTGCAGCAGTGGATACAGCAAGGTTTGAGGATTTTTATGTGTGTGTGTTTTTAGTTCCAGGCTGAGTCAATATATTATGGAAAACAGACCTGCCTCCAGTTACCTAGAGACTGCTTAACCATGGGGTTCAAGTGACACTGTAAAACCACTCCACAGGAATGCCACTCAATTGCTTAATTCAGCAAACCCTGTTGGTGGATTTTTCTCCCTTATAAATCACACTTGCCTATTCATTATTTCCCATATTGCACAAAAAAAAAGAAAAGGAAAAAGCTTTCTTAATTGATAGAGATTTAGACCCTTGTTAAGGCTGAGATTTAAACATATAATTAAGTCGAGAAAGTCAGATTTATTTTTTTTTTTCCTGCTTTCCTTGCCTTCTCCATTATTTCTCTATAATAAATTTATGCCTCCTCTCCTATGAACACTGCCATCAGGCACACATGCAACAAAAGCTTTGTTATTTCCAAAATGCCACTTGCAATAGGAACTTCAGCAACTCAGCCTCATTCTACTTCTGTGATGCAGCGAAGTGTTTATCACTATTTTCACATGAGTGAACTGTGCCCCCAAAAGGGTAAAGTTACTGCTTGGGTGCCTAAAGCTTGGCGCATTTTCCAGAAAGGCCAAATGCCTATAAACCCATTCCCTTCTCAGGGAGCTGCACCTCTACAAAGTAAACAACATTCATGTGAAAGCCTAAACACAAATCCAAGTGCCTATCTTTAGGCACCCAAGTCTGGAGGGGTTGGCCGCAGTGAATAGACCCTGCCTGCAGCAAGAATCACTCTACAGAGCAAGGTTAGGACGGAGGAGTTCCCAATTCTTAATTTAATTCTCTAGACCATCCTGCTGCTTAAATGAGAAACCCAACTGGGAATCTTAATTACAGCAATATACTCACCAAACATATTGTATTCATTTACTTGAATTACTTTAGGAACGGCATCACCAGCCAGGAGAACAAACACAATCCTGCACAAAAATGGATTAAGGCCCCACAGCCTGGCATAAAAGGAGATCTTGGATCCTACCACACTTGGATCCAAGGACCCCCATGGGCCTCTTTAGACACTAAGCTGTGGGAGCCCCAGCAGCAGGCAGCTAGTGATGCCACACTGCCAGACCCACTCCCTTTCTCAGATATCTCCTCTCCTACCTGCATTCAGATGGCCAAGTCATCAAACGTGACTTGTCATCATCGTGGGTGCATGATTTACACCCTCTGTTTCCAATCCCATGCTGCCAACAGGTCCCACATGCTTCCCTCATTCATCCACTCCAGTAAAACAGCATGCTAGAGCTGACACTCACTTCAGGTTATCCTTCAAAGTCACCTTCATGGTATGGCAAAGGGGGGTGTCTTGTAACCTTCTTCAGTTACTTCCCATCTCCCAGTAGACACAGACCAGGAGAGAGAGGACAGTGTGGCAGCTAGCAGAAACTCTTTGAAAAGAGCCCAGTGATGCTCTCCCCACCATGCTGAGGCAAAGCTTAACCCCCTCTGCACACAGCCTGGTGACAATCCATAGCCAGAAGTAGTTCACTTATATGGAAACTTTCAGACTGTCTTCCCGATAAGGGTGAACCAATTACAAATCAGACACACATTTGCTAGCGAAAATGTTGCAGATCTGAAATTAGGCTTTTTTTTTTTTTTTTTTTTCCCCCCACATACACACAGGTTGGTCTGGCAGCTCCCATTTTGTCCAGGAACTGCCTTTGGGGACACCAGTTTCCTCCTTCTCTTGCAACTGCAAGAGGCAACCCCTGCAGGGACTAAAGAAACATGTAGAAAGTCTTTGCATAAAACCCTTCCCAGCCAGTGGCTCTCTGAAGAGCTCAGAAAGAAGGACTCTTTGAACGATATCATTGGCTTGCTGGGTCTGCCGAGGCAACACAACCACTTGGATGTGACTGTGTTTGTTTGTCTCACTGGTAGCACGGCACTAGATCCTGCTGTCACATGCCTCTGAACACTTCAGGCCAGGGAATGTCTCTCAAGATTGTTGGTAAATTCTTATCTGTATTACAGTTGCAGAGGTGACGCTTGCAGACGTAACCCTGAGCAAATCTGAGCCAGGCGGTAACCCTGGTAATTCGCAGGGGGATGGGGAGAGCAGCAGCAGCCAGCTGGGAGCTGATCAAGATGCCTCACGCACAACCCTTCGCCTTCTGCAGCTGCTAAGGCTCAAGCTAGGACCTGTAGGAAGCTAGACAGGCTGCGAGCATGCAGGAGAAATGTGATCGCTGGCTGCAAAGAGCTGAAAATGCTCCTTGCACCCTTGACATTGTAAAATAAATTAAGACTTCGTTTAATTGCTTTTTCTTGGTCTGCACCACTCACCACCACTACAGTTGGGCTCAATTTGCATTGAGAGCTAGCTGAAATGTGGGAGGAAAGAGCGCGTGTGAAAAACGCCCTTTGGGTTCATTTCATAAGCTTCCCAACCGGTTGTCGTGGTGGCCTTTATTCACACCATCCCTAGGGGCCACCGTGCATTTTGGCAATAGGAAGATCCCTCTCTCTGATTACTGGGACCCAATGATGTCAGCTGAGCATGTTGAGAGTTCGCTCGCAGCTTGCCGTGACCGTGAGGGAAAAGACATTAGCATAAACCTCAGCAAAAGAGGCTCAGACAAATTTGTCTCACCTCGTGCTTGCCCTGAGCTACCAGATCAGTTGACTACTTTCTGCAACTCAGCTAATGTGTAATAATTCCTCCAGCCATAGCAACTCGACGATACGCCTGAGCCCGGCCAGGACTGGGGTGAAGTATTTCAGCCCTTTCACAATAAGCATAAAACTGACATGACTAGTCTACATTTACGTTTACTTCTCCTTTGAACCAGTTTTGTTTTCCCCCGCCTACATGTTGCTCCTTGACCTCTAAAGATCTGAGGAGTGGAAGACACCATTGAGAAACCAATCTTCATTTCACAGGGAGGACAAAGTTTATAAAAGTAAGTGGTAAGTACAGACAGACTTAGCTATTTTTCTTTTCATAAACAGCTAAAATTAGCCAAAACCTACAATTTCAGAGGAAAGGAGGGAGGGGTACAAACAGTTATTCCCATTTCAAGTCACATCTCATGAAAATGTTTGGTCAGGAAAAAATGTTTTAAACAATGTAAGGTTTTCTTTCAGCATTTTCTAAGCATAATCATTCATTTCAGAAATGCTGAAACATTTCATTTCCACTTTATTACATGTCAATGTTTTGCTATAAGACAGAATTTTTCAATTCATTCAAGTTTAAAAAGAGGAAATGAAGCTAAAATATTGAAAAGTGAATATTTCATTTATGGTTACACAAAACATTTAGAATTCCCACTGTACCATTTTTTAAGTTGACAACTAATCCAGGAAATCCCATATTTTGCTCCAGCAGCACAGCACCGGTTGTGGGAACATTGTAATTTATGCACCCAATCTCTTTGCTGAAGTTTTGAATGGAACATGGAATCAAAGGGTCTGTTGACTCCTCTCCCTGGGGTCATTTCACCTCATCTTGAACACAGCCAGCAAACAACAAATAGTGGGGTGTCTACCAATACACCTTAGGTGAAAGGTTACTAACCCAATTCACTCATATTGGTGTTAATATTTGTACCTGACGATAAAGTGCTCTCAAATCCAAGCACAAACTGTTTCAGAGCACCACTCGCTTCATGCATCTCTAGAGAACTACTCTGGGAAAGCTCCTCTGGGGTTTTCGATGAAAAAAGACAAAGTACAGCACTTAGAGAGACTTCGCTGCTATGTCTGGGCAAAGGACTTCTCACCAGGGGGGATTCACCAAGAATTATTACCTTCAATTCTCTCCTGAAGGAATAGGCAATTTAGGGGCTAAAAAAATCCCTTCTTCCTACATCATCACCTATGCAGCTCTGTGCAAAGTGGCAGTGGATAATATGAAATAAAACTCAGAACAGTTCTCATTTTCATGAGTAACTGAAGTGCAGTTTTAAACATGCAACAGACATTTTGCCTTTACCATTAGGAAGCAGAATATGTAAAGTATGACTGCCTTGATACCCTCTGGGCACTTAGGTTTAGTCTTCCATTAACAAGCTCATTAGCAATAGGAGGTACACAGTACATTGCATTCTGAAAAGGATCATAAATCTGAGCTTTTGGGAGCTGCAGTATGCAAGCTGCATGTCTTTGTCTCTTTGAATTACAGACTCTAACTGTAGGTAATCTAATCAAAATGCCAACGAACCCTTTTTCATATGATCACAGAAAAAAAAAAAAACCTGCACATTAAGTAACACAAATGATAAGCAACAGATACTCAAAATGTCCTTTTATATACATCAGAGCAATTCTCAAAAAGACATCTGTATTCTGAGGTGAGCAACAGCAAAATCCCCAGACAGGACTGTAATCAAGAAATCGCAGTCTAACACTCACTGAAGCTGGTGTTAGCATCTCCAGTAGCTCGAGTGGGCTTTCAATGAGCTGTCAATCAACCCTTCCTTCATCCCCACGTATTCCTTGCACCAAGGAATGCTACACAAAGACAATGTTAACAGCAGCTGAGTGCCCAGAAGTCCACCTAAGCCAATGATAGCTGAAAATGGTCAATATCTAGTAGGATAAGGATTGTGTTTATAGCAGTTGGTTATTCCTAGAAACCTGAAAAACTATCTTAAATTACAATGGCAAGACTTCCTTCCTAAGAAACATTAAAAATGATAGATCAATAGAAAAAAATTTGTGTGGTGGGAACCCAAACCAAAAAGAACAAAGAGCAACATGGGGATTTATTTATTTTTATTTTTTTTAAGTTTTCTAGTTGAAAAGTAGTATAAGATCCTAGTGCATTTCTTACAAGCTTGCACTTTAAAGCACAGTGCTTATAGGCACAAAAATCAGAGGAATGAAAGCTCTGAGGCAATGTTTTTCCACCATAACAACATGAAGAATAAACTATTTCTCTGAATACATTTAGGGCGAAAAATGGCTCTTGGGCAGGCTGTTCGTGTGCCAAGTTTAAATTCTCTGCAAATCACGATTACAAAATTGCCCACCTTTGAAACAACAGTTCATAACACAAGTAATGCATTCTTCACTGTGACACTGAAAATGATGATGCTGGGAGAGAGTGAATGCATGTAAATTAAAGACATATTGCTAGATTTAATCAGTCCCGTCCAGTATTTATAAGTGTTCTTAAAACATAAGATCTGAGCAGACTTCATACGTCTGAATACGTTTGTTTAAAGTTAAAGGTTGTTTATTAAATGTTATTTATACGCTGTTAAACCTCAGAGGGAGAAATATTAAACATGTCTGGGATTCACTGAGTACACAAAACAGGCACTAAATTGTACAGTTTGATATATAACTTCCTATAGTGGATAAATCCACCAACATCTGCTAAATATGTAGAAGATATATTACATTTTTGTAAGGTTTACTTACTATGTAGACCTCATGATTTGACAAACAAAACCTGAATATGGCAAAAACTGTTATTTCATTATTTTAGACTACTTTAATATACACTTTGGATGATGCAAGAACATTCCCTCACCACCCTCCCTGTCGCCTAATGGAGGGTACGGTCTCTGAGCTGTTGAGCTGGCTGGGAAAGAGAGAACTTGTGTCTCGTGTCTTGTTTATAGGATGGAGTCTTTGTGCTTCTCTTGGCAGTTCCCAGAGCAAGGTACAGTCCTGTATATCATCTCTCTCCAAAACTTTGCTGACAGACTCACAGAGTCAACAAAGATCCTAGTGCAGTGCAAAGACCCTCCCTCCTGCTGCGGGAGAGCTCAGCAGGCTCTCCTCCCAGGGAATAATGAAGTCAGACATTTATTTTGGCATCTGGAAAACTCTCTTTGAGATCTGCATAAAACTTGCTAAGTTCCCATAGGCTAGGGATCTTTGGTGAAATACTGTAATTTTTCTTATAAATAAAAATGAAAAATCTGGGCACAGTGAAATCCTGTTTTCAGGAAATCAAGGAAATTCTATTGCATCCCCTTCCCCCCCTCCAACCTCACTTTTGTATTTCTGTTCATATAAATGAACAGTCAAGCTTCCACAGCAGCTTTAGAATTGATTTCTGTGTTTTTAGATGAAAAACTGAAAGTGAAAGAAGCTCAGAGTTCAGAGACCAGAGAGAACTGAGGTTTTTTTCCCTAACACCAAATGTATGCATCTGCAGTATCTAATGAGAACGTGCATGAAAACATATTGGACAGAAGACAACTTACAAAAGTTAAGCTAAGGATTTCTGCCATTTACTTTACTGCACAACCAAACTGAGGAGCAGCTTTTAACCCAAGAATTATAATAAATACAGGTAAAATATTCCTAAACAAAAATCAAAGAATCACAGAATCGTCTAGAGTGGAAGAGACCTCCAATATCACCTAGTGATAGTTTCCCTTCTAGCAAGCTCACCATAGATATCAACTTACTACCTTGGGCTGATAAATTGTTTCCATAAACTTCCATAAGCAATCCTTCATTCCTCATTTCTGTGCTTCACTACATTCCTTTAACCCTTCTAAAAGGTGGGGTGCAGTGTTAAGGGAAATATTTGTCATCAGGAATTTCCAAGTGGTTCCTGCAGGAAGCAGAATGCAGGTACAGGTGAATCTTGGAAGGAATTCAGCCAGTTAGGGTAACTCAACAGTTCAGCTGAAATGCTGACTTATTGGTACAGACCTCCACTTCCACAGTTGCTTCTTGCTCGAGTCTTATCACAAGATAATACTTTTACCTGTAACTGGTTGCTCTTAGCCTTATGCAAGCTTAATGTGATGCTTCTCTTAGAATGTTTGGTCCAGCTACACCCAAATCTCTCAGTCATGATTTGGTATCATAGCTCACCATCCAAGTTCTACAGGACAGAAACCTATTTCTGTCATTTTGCAAACATTCGCTAGGTCTGTGTGGACTGACTAGTGTCAGAGACTGATGAACAAGTATGTATACTGATAATATGGACTGCCTCTTACTAACATACTTAACTTCTCAGCATCCTAGTGAAAAACATGCCTTTGAACGTATGAAGCACAGATTCTATTACTGTATTTATTATTTAACATTTGTGTGTTCGAACTACAGATGGGCAAGTGACAAGCAATAGTTATTGGGGAAAAACATTATTACTCCTTGTACAAATAGATCCCCAAGATAAGTTACAATATTCTCCTGCCAAAATGGAACAGCTAATGATTTTCTTGCAGCCTGAGAAGTCCCAGATCACAGATGGCCAGCTGAATAGTGGCTCAAGTAATGCTAAGCAATGAACAGCTGCTAACAATGAGGAAATTGTGCTTGTAAGGCCTGATTCAATGCCCACTGAAGTCAATGAAAATCATATAAACAGCAGTGAATGCTCCAGTACTATTCTTTGGCAAGAAGCCAAAAGGCAGATAACAAAATCTTGTCCAGCTCCCCCTACCAGAATATTCAGTCAATGCTTTTACAGAAAAAGTGAGACTGATCTCCAGGCAAGCCTAGAAGCATCTTAGTGAATGGAGCTGCATTTAAAATGCTGATGTACACTAAAATAACAGACTGTTATATATCTTACAGAGGAGTAGGTCTTTATTTAGAATGGCTGTGGACATTCAGGGGTATAGCTGATTTTCTCCCAGATTACAGCACAATATAGAAAGCCAACACAATTTTGGTAGACCACTACCTGCAAGTCTTAACTTTCAGTAAACACTTATTTTTCAACACATGGAATTATTATTTGCACCACAGGTACTATTCCTAATAATATGCATCCATGAAGCATGTAAAAGAAATGAAGTGTCTACCCCAAGGATTTTGTAGTCACTGCTTTAGCTGGACTTAATGAAGTCGGACAAGGAAGAAGATCAGAGAGCTGGGGACAGCTCAGATTTTGAACAACATATGAAATAAATAATTTTATAAATGATATATAATAAAAATATAATTTTATATTTTAATATGAAATAAATAATTTTGAACAACATATGAAATAAAAGTCTTGTATGGGTTTTCTTAAACCAAAAGTATGAAATAGCACATATCTGATTTTTAAATAGATAAAGAAGAAGAAGCATTGAAAACCTAAACGTGATATTTAAAAATATTTATTTAAAAACTTCACATCACAGTCTGAACTTTAAGCAGTGTGGATGCAGCTCCATAAGCCCACTGAGACAGCTGCTCACTCCCCCAGGAGCTCAGGACAGCAGAGACCTGCCCTTGATGGGTGTGACAGAGCTGGAATATGGAAAGGCCTGGACACTTTATGGGAACAAAACAGGAGGCTCTTTAAAGCTTAGAAAGTACTCATTAAAATTCAGAAATGTGTTGCTAATGAATAACGTTAGTGTTAAATGCATCTCTCTGTCCATTACCTCCTTGATAAATATACTCATAAAAGAACCACTGAATTCAGGGACAGACACTTCTTACAGTCACTTTCCTGATCTTGCACAAGATTTTTAACTATCCAATGCATGCCGAATCTTAGCTGCTTTAAAAGCAGAGAAGTACTGCTTAGAAAGAAGCAGAGATCAAAGGCAACTATTTCTAAGGGAGTGTTTTTGTTTTTAAATATGCCTGAAAAATGTCTAGTAACACACTCCAAATGTATTTCTCCAGCTTGCTCAAATTCTACACTCTCCTGGGTGCCTTTGCGGTCTCAGAAACAGAACAGGTACTTTTGTGCTTCTTACTAGATTTTCCACTCTACTGTAGAGTCTGTTTATGTTCCATAAATGCACAGGTGCACACAGTTAAACATGAATGAAGTCAGGTCGTACGGAAGCAAGGAATCGCTTCTCCTGCTATTTGCACAGGCTAGAGGCAGGCATAGTGCAAATAACTCTTTGCAGCTGTACCAACACACTCCAGTCTACTGACACTGTCCAAACGATCCTGCTCTGAGACACCTCTTCAGAAAGAGCTGGAAGACACAGCCAATCACCAGTTTTACTAACAGCATTGCTACGAATTTTGAAAGATCAGAGTGGAAGCACAGAAGGGACTAGAGGAAGCCCTGCAATGGCAGGTGTGACGGAGATTGGGCTCCCCAAGGGAAGCATATTAACCCATGTAAGGCGGGTGCTAATACCAAGGGAGCGCTGCTGGCATTTCCAACTGTCCCTGTCACTCGCAGAGGGCACCTGCCCCTTCTCACACCCAGGTTCCTCACCTGGGGCTGCCAGTTTTGGTTCAGAGCAGCTTGGCCCAGCCAGCAGCCCATGGCATGGAGCCAGCTCGCAGGGCCACTCAGGCCACAGGCCTGCCACTGAGGCACTAACGCTGTGCCCAGCAGTGGCCTCAGCCACCTCCTGGCCAGTGCAGAGCTGGCCTGAAGCCTTGCCACTACCACCACTTTGCTGTTATGTCTGCAGGGAAAGCAGGAGCTTTCCCAAAACAGAAAACTCTTTCCCATTCCAAAACAGCTTCCCATTTGGACTGCCCCAGGCAAACAGGCCAAGAGCGCAGGCCAGAAGCTCTGCCCTAGCCACCACTTGCCATGGAGTAAAGAGCACCTTTTGCCACTCTGCACAGACACAGGCTGCTCTGTTTCTAGTTTCCAGTCTGCCATCTACTCAGTCCAGCTTGAGCTCTTCTTGAGGGAGCCAGACTGATGATAAGCACCCTTAACAACACTTTCAGGGTACTTTCAAGTATCCTGAACTCTACTGAAGTTCCTGAAGGAGTTAATTCTCTCTGAAGGCCTTAGACCCAAAGCACCAAGACATTAATGTCCACAGGAAGCCCGTGGCACACCTAGGGATTAACCCTGGGCTTCCTCTGTCATTGACATGCTCTGGGAGCACTGGACCAGCCTCACTTGCTAGAAATTAGAAGTTTAATGGTATTCCTGAAATTACAACCAAATTTTATTCACTTAGACTGATCACTGTCTAATTCTGAATGTAGTTACATGTGCTGACAACATGATTACAGCTTTATTCACTGGTTTTCGACTCCGATTTAAAATAAAATACACTGAGATTGTATCACATGATAAATTGCAGTCAGCTCTGAAGTCTACTTCTTCTTGATTTAATTCTAGCACTGTGAGGCTGTCAGCCTCACACAACTCAAAAGAGTAGCATTACACTTTGCTACAGCAGAAGCTTGACAAAGGGAGAGATAACCACTTGCTTTGAGGCCTGGAGTGTCCCAAGGTAACAACTCTAAGACCACAGTCTGGCAAGAGATTCATTCTAAAATCCACTGACAGTTCAGAAGCATCCACTTGCAAATTCACTTAGGGGCTTGGCCAGGAGAGGCTAACATGGCAATAATTTCACAGATGGCTTAGAAAAGTCTTTAGATTTAGTACCAATAATTTATCCCTGCAATTCCATACGACTAAATCTCATAACAGAAGAACATCGTTTTACATGTGAGGAGAACCAGATGGTCAGGTGAGTAAATGGTTCCATATTTCCCTGTCCTGTTTCTAGAACAATCTTTCTACAGAGCACAGCATACAGAAATAAATACATCGTACGAAGTTATTTTGATCGCTTATTGTTCCGAATGAGCTGCTTAATCCATGCAATCCCTCATTCATACATAAAACAACTGTCATAAACAAGCAGTGGCAACACACTTAACACGTGGCCTTGCATTTAAAAATAAGAATGCAGGTGTGTACCTCACACACATCACTGACACCAGTTCACACGGTACAACTGTACTAATGCTGCAAGCAGGAGACTTTTTCATCTATGCTTTCAAACTCCTAGCACATTTACTTTCCCTTTGCTTTCCCTGTGAAGTTTTGTGTTTGCTTTTCTAAGCCTGGCTGTATTTAGACTTCTTTAAATGTTGGCATTGACAGAGCCCGAAGAGACGAGGCGACTATTAGAGAGTTTGTGCCCTCTGGTGTTCAGCCCTGGGTAGCAGCCCCCTGAACGCGCCACCTCTTTGTACCACAGCAGCACCTTCTCACCTCCAAGCCTTGGCTGCCTGTAATGCAGCCCACTTTAGCAGGATAAATTATTCAGCCCCGACCTGCTAATTGTACAAGTATTATCTGCAGATTGTAGGCAGAGACTGGTGTCGCCTTTTAAGACCATCTGCACACTTAACAGGCAAGATTTTAGCTGTGGGTACGATTTCAGCAAGATCCACACCAACTCCGCAGTTTCCAAAACAGAAGAGAGCTGTTAATGTGGCACACCTCTGTATTTTCATATTAGTTCAAATCAGCAAAATAAATAAATAAAAAAATAAAACAAAAAACCAACCATGCATAACTTCATAAAACTAAAACACTTATCAACTGAATCCTCTGAATCTCCAAATCTGGAATAATTTGTGCAGCCAATACTAAATAAAATACAGAAGTGCCCAGCCATCTAGTTTTCAGATGGTTGGTTCACAGTTCTTATTACCATGCCTGTACTACCCTTTTCGAAATCCCAACTAAAATCACGCTCTGTTATGCCCACAAGCACTTAATCTGTGCCAGAGACAACTCAATTACAAATTTCATCAGGCAAATTCTGAATAGAAAGTTGAGCTTATTCTCCTTCTGAAACCCATCCAAACTTTCCATGGTTCACTCTGAAGACACTCTGATGTGCCATTGTTCCCTGTGGTGAGATTTAAGGTAGTTTGCTAGGATTTTAGTGATCAAACTGTTCTATCTGCAGACACTCTGCTCGACCATGTAAACTATATATTTGCTGTGCTGCCATTTCTCAGAAGATCTTGTTTTGTGAGAACTGCTCACCTCAGCACCCATCCCCAGCTGGGATACCAGGCAGGTCTACCTCTTACTTTTGTGAGTAGCCAAGACCAGTAGATGAGGTTTTCCAAGGAGTCCAGTGGCATTTATACCGGTGACCTCTCAGATAGCTGCTTCTGAACAACCTACATCTCCAAACGCACTAGAACAGCTCCTCTACGCTGTGTGCTGGCAAGTGATGAAACTAGTTTAAACTCATGTTCTGACCTAAATAAGCAAAGTCCTTTTATTTATCCTTTGGGGGAACCATTTTCCTTTGATTCCCAGAACCTTTCTGCCTATGCTGACAGCACCATTTCTTCTTAGGGTATTAGAGAAAAAGACTGTGCTGAAGATCCCATTTACAAACGTGACTCTGTCAGCAAATGAATCTTTCATGATGACCTTCAAAACAGAGTACGTTACTAGTTTCTATCACTGTAAGAAACTACCCTAAGAAGAAAAAAGCTCACAGAAATGCCAAAAAAAAAAAAAAAAAAAAAAAAAAAAAAAAAGGAGGGGGGAGGGGAGGAATTAAAGGATCTGGATTCAATAAAGTGTTTCAGCAGAAAGTTAGGAGCCTAAATACTGAATCTGAGCCTAATAGCCCTTTGCTACAATTATATTCACTTGAATGTTGGGGACTGTGTCATTAGATGAGAGCATTCAGACAGCACACTGCAGTAATAATTCACAAAGTGTTTACATTTCAACAAAGCCTTCTCTTTTCTGTTCTTCTAACCATAACAGCACGTTTAGACATTTTATAAACACAGCAGATTTGTTTTTAATTAAGGAATTTCACAGCACCGAACTCTGATCGCTTAATATTTCAAATCCGAAAACATCACTATTACAGTATGCTGGGGATTATTCTCTATATACTTCATACTCTAGGTGAGTAACATTTCCCCCAAATACTGCCCTGCCAGCAGACAATGCATGAAGAGAGCAGCAATGCAGGCCTGCCCCGGGGCTCTGCAAGAAAGTGATACCTGGGGCACAAGACAATATGCACAGAGATGCTGCTATCAGGATCAACGCTGATCAGCTTCCGAGTCTCTGAGAAATTCTCTATCTTTTAAGCAAACCATAGCTGAAATCAGTAGCCTGCCAAGAAAAGTGAAAAGACTTCACTTTAGCACTGTGGGATTCATTTTCGTGACTGTCAATCATATGGTACTTTTCACAATTCCATCGCTGCAGTCTAACAAGTGCAATAATCTGTGGCCTAGACTTCTTGCCAAGCAGGAGTGATCTAAACTGAAAGACTGTGACACAGAAAAGGAGGAAGGGAGCGCATGTTTTACCCAATTTGACCAGTATGCAATTTACACTTCAGAGGAAAACTGGGGAAAGCTCGATCTGGTAAAAACTGTTGGCAGCAGGGCCTGTTTGCAGCTAAGAAGCCAACAGAAGGATTGTATGGCAACAAGACTTCTGGTTCCCGCATGAATTTCAAATCACAGCATTATGTTTAACCTCAAAACATCTGAAAGGAAACGATGAACAAGCATCAATCACCGACTAGCCATTATTTGTCGGACAGTCTGTGGAAAAAAAAGGGTTCAGTGTCAGACCAGGAATTAGGAGCTGTAATGACTACCACGGGACTTTCCTAAGCAGCCTCTAGCTTTTCCGCTCCAGCTGGATGTGTCCTGCATTGTAAAGCCAGACTACGTGCAAGGTGGGAGCCTTACCCTTGCGGTGAACTTTCCAGTGTCTCACGTCAACTGGGGCACAGGTTCTCTGCAGGGATCACAAAGCCTGTCAGAAACACCACATCTCCAGGAACATTTTTAGGAAGGAATACCCTCCAACCACTTCATAGGCAGAGCTGTTTATAGCTGCCTTTCAACAGAGTAGCTTGCAAGTGTCCTCAGTTTCTTATTAAGTTTATGGTCAGTTTGCTGCAACAAAATCAAGGAGGCAGCATAGCAAAAACCTCAAATCAGTCTCATTAACAGCAATATGAAACGGCCCTTTGTGGCTTTACACCATGCTGGTAGAGAACAGAAACACAACTGCAGCATGCATGGTTGGGACATAATTCCCAGGCAGCACCCAGGATGGAATACCAACCCTAAAATACATCTGTAATATATTCCATATGTATTACATACACTCCCCAAACACTGTGAAGGCAGACCTGAGGTACAGGACAAGGTATGTGAAACACTTAAGACTCTTAACTGCTTTTCAACACATTTACAGTATTGTTTGCTGTGACAGCTGATGTTGGTTGTTGCCTTGCTCTGTAAATTCACACAGATTTCTGCTCACTTGTTTCCACAGAGCAATCAGTAACCCCTCCAAAAAGCAGCTTACTTCCACTGCCAACCTTGCTACCAAGTCAGCAGGATGTTATTCATCTCAGCCCTTCATCTGTCATTCACAAGAATCTTGTTCCTGAGTCCTGCATTGTTACAAATAGGCTCTTTCATGCAGGATTATGAAGTCTTTCAGGGAATTTTAAAACCAAATCAGGAAAAGGACATGACAGGGAACTTCCAGGGAACTGGACCAGTCACTTCACTTGGAACAGCAAATATGAAACAAATCAACCCTGTGAGCAACCAACAGTCTGAAAGTAATTTACAGAGAGAGATGTTATTCTGTCTCTGTAACAACTTCGGTCATTCCCTCTCAATTGCTGCTTGCTTAAAGGCTTTAACAATAAATTTGGCAAAAACACTCCACTTAAGCTTAAGCTCATTCTTTAATAACACAGATGGCTTATTTGACCTTTAACTTCAAATCTGGATATCACTGACTTAACGTGTGTCCTCTACAAAGTCCTAGCACTGTGTGGACATGTACACAGCACGATGCTGACCAGCGGTCAGGAGCTCTTCATTTTGCCTTCTGTGACTCAGAGGTAGTTTAATCTTTGTTCCTAAGAATGTTCCCAGATCTGAAAACTGCTTCTGACACTGATGAGGATTATAGGAAACACAGAAAACAGAAGGATACCCCAGGAGCACATTCACAGCAAATGTTTGTGTCACTGTTCAAAATAAGCCTGTAATGCATATTACATTATATAATTTAATACGATAGCATAAGCTGTAATAAGATATTTCATGTATAATATAAACTGAATGTGGTATAAATGCCAGAGTAACTAAAATTGATTAAACAGGATAATGTTGCTCAATGTTTACTGCTAAAAGCAATGGTTTTTGTTAATATAACACACAGCCCTGATGATATTTCTTTGAGATATTTTTGTTTACATATATTTATCAAACAGTCAAAATCAGACATTACCTTCTTTTTTCACTGGCTGGAGTGATCAAAGTAATATAACAGATTTCTCCAAAATAGTAAAAATAATAAGAAGAATTAAAAATATAATAAAAAAATGCTATCAACTGAAAATATAAAATTGTATAACATAGAAATCACATATGTGACTCTGCAGCATCACCTGACAGCCAAATCCCATGAGATTTTCCATATCCACAGTCATCCTGCCTATGTTTGGACAGAAGTTGTTTCTGTAACACTTCAAACTAAATCTGTTCCAGGAAGATTCTGGAAGAGGCAGTATATAATAGAGTTTCATAATCATACATTTATTACAAAAAAATATGAAAATTAAGAAATGTAAGAAAACAAGACAGTCTGTTATTAATTGCATTGGAACACAGAAAAGCTGTAGTATGGACTCTGAACTGAGGAATAAAATTGCACAATCTCCCCTCCGCTCTTATATGAGAAGTTTAGAAAATGAGTCCCACAGAACTCCATCTGCAAACTGTCACAGCCAAGGAACCTGCAAGCGAGGCTGTGTCTGGTCTCACAGAACAGCATAAAATGGATAATATCCACAAGTCCATGCCACGGAGACAAATGCAGATAAGCTGCATTACTCCAGTGGGTACATTTTGTCTGCTAATATAGAGCAGTTGCTTGTACAAGTTGCCTGATCCTTTTCTCATACCTAACTGCAAAAGTTGTCCCACAAACCAGGCAAGATTACTTGTCTGCCAGGTTGTGTCCTACACCATTGAAGGCTTTCTCACGCCCATGATAACACCAAGCCCTCTCTTGGGTGTAAAAGACAGTATGTGCTATGGCAGCTCCCCATCCAGCCTGAGCAGGGAAGGGCTGGCCAGCTGGATACTCTGATACAGCACAGAGAGGTTGAAGTTTGCCCAGTTTTTCCTCAGCCAGGGCACTAATTTGGGTCTTTCTCTTCCACCAACATTGCAATGGAAACTCATGAGGTTAATTCTATTTAAAACTTCTATCCTTTTTTAAACTTCAGTTAAATTTAGCCTGAGAGTCCAAAAGTCAGGGGAAATAGAGAAAAGGGAAGTGGAAAGGGCAAAGGGAGGATACACACAGACATGCAGCCATGTAGCCAGATAAGAGATTAAGAAATTAGGTTTAACTACCGCTGGATCCCTCTCACCTGAGATCTGCCACAGTTACTTAGGGCTACTGCACAAGCCTCTTCCTCAGATACGTGTCACCAGATGACTTCAATGGGACTACCCTTGCTGAATAACCTTTCAGCAACCAAACTACGTGCAGCACAAACAGGACTTTCAGACAGGGCCACAGCTGCTAATTATGACAGCCAGCAGCAAAGCCAAGCAAAGTTCACATTCTTTTGTGGAACTGGAGAACGAAGGGCTCACGCTGGCCACCTTGGCAAGTTTTGTTTGCTGGCACTGAGCCCACATTAAGGCAGCGAGGAGAGCACACAGTAGGCACACAGAAGCACAACAGTGGGGATGCAGGGAACCAGCACTGTTCTCCAGCCAGCTTGTTACCAAGCGTATGACGTGCAAGCTAGGTTGGAAACTAATGAGGCTCAGCAAATGCCTAACTGAATGAGATGCATTTTAGCCTATCAGTAAACAATAAGCAAGTAAAGGTATGCTGAAGAGTTTGCTATAACAGCAAGCACAATTAAGAAATGGAAATTCTTAGTAATGGAAGGAGAGAAAAACAGAAAAATAAGGCCTTTGTATTAGCTTTCTTCGCAGGTTGTATTAGTGTCATGGTTCCGCTCGAGTGGGCAGCCGAGCTCCACCACAGCCGCTCTCTCACTCCCCCTCCTCAAAGAGGAATGGGGAGAAAATATGTGAAAAGGGCTCAAGGGTTGAGACAAGGATGAGAAAATCACACAGTAATTATTGTAACGGGCAAAACAGACTCGGCATAAGGAGATAGTAAGATTTATTGCCTATTACTAACAAGCGAGAGAAGTGAGAAAACAAAGGAAAAAAAAAAAAAAAAAAAAAAAAAAGCACCTTCCCCCCCATCCACCCTCTCACACCTCCTCCCCCCGTGCGGCGCAGGGGAACGGGGGAATGGAGGTTATGGTCAGTCTACAGCACTTCTTCTCTGCCGCTCCTTCTCGGTCACTCTCGTCCCCTGTGCTGTGGGGTCCCACCCATGGGATGCAGTCCTTGATGAACTGATCCGGCGTGGGCTTCCCACAGGCAGCAGCTCTTCCAGAACTGCTCCAGATATGGGTCCGTACCATGGGGTCCATCCCTCAGGAGAAAACTGCTCCAACCTGGCTCCCCTACGGGCAGCAGCTCCTGCCAGGTCACCTGCTCCTGCGTGGGCTCCTCTCCACGGGCTACAGGTCCGGCCCGGAATCTGCTCCGGCAGGGGTCTTCCACAGGCGGCAGCCTCTGTTGGTGCAGGGCCACCTGCTCCACCGTGGTCTCCTCCACGGGCTGCAGCGTGGAGCCCTGCTCCACCGTGGTGCTCCATGGGCTGCAGGGGGACATCCTGCTTCACCATGGTCCTCACCACAGGCCACAGGGGACTTCTGCTCCGGCGCATGGAGCACCTCTCCCCCTCCTTCTACACTGACCTTGACGCCTGCAAGGCTGTTTTCTCACTCCCTTCACTCTCCCGGCTGCTGTGTGGCGCAGCGTTTTTTTCCCTGTCTTAAATATGCTCTCACAGAGGCGCAAAACAACATCGCTTATTGGCTCAGCTCTGGAAAACAATGGGGCCCTTCCCAAACATGGGGCAGCTTCTAGATCTTTCTTACAGAAACCACCCCTATGGCCCCCTGCTACCAAAACCTTGCCACATAAACCCACTACAATTAGGAATAGTGTAGCCAGCAGGAGCAGGGAGGTGATTGCCCCCCTGTACTCTGCTCTGGTAAGGCCACACCTTGGGTGCTGTGTTCAGGTTTGGGTCTCTCACTACAAGAAGGACATCGAGGCCCTGGAACATGTCCAGAGAAGGGCTACAAAGCTACGTGTGGGTGAGGAAACTGGGGTTGCTTAATCTGGAGAAGAGGAGGCTCAGGGGAGACCTTATTGCTCTCTACTGGTACCTGAAAGGAAGGTGTGGGGAGCTGGGGGCCAGCCTCTTCTCACAGGTAACTAGTGATAGAACTAGAGGGAATGGTCTCAAGTTGCACCTGAGGAGGTTTAGGTTGGAAATTAGGAGACATTTCTTCTTAGAAAGAGCAGTTGGGCATTGGAATGGGTTGCCCAGGGAGGTGGTGGGGTCACCATCCGTGGGGGTATTTCAAAGAAAGTTTGGACGTGGTGCTTGGGGACATGGTTTAGTGGCTGACATTGCTGGTAGGGGGATGGTTGGGCCAGATGATCTTGGAAGTCTTTTCCAACCTTAATGATTCTATGATTCTAGGTTTCCCCCCTGACCAGGCAGAAGGAGTCCTACAGATTTATTAAGTTTCACCTCAGAACCAGTATTTTTTCCACTATTCACTTAAATGAGCTACATAACTTAATTCCAAAGGGACCTGCAGAGAGAAGTGTGATAGCTGTCCTGTTCAGCTATGAAATAACAGACAATGTAAAACAACAGACCTCTAAAACACTTGAAAACCCTCATGGAGACTTCTCCAAAAGGCAAAAACAGCATATTTACACACACACACACCATATTTTATTTATATATATATATCCATATATATATATATATATATATGGATAAAATGTCTTCCTCATCCCTTCAGCTCTTGAACTGCTCAGAGAATAACCACACACAAATATTTGGTAAATTATATATCCACCACATATGTACACAAATTTTCTGTATTCTGTAGATGCCTAAATTATTTTTTGCAAGTTTTTCAATTAAATCTTTCCCTTAGGCATTGAAATAAATGAGAATAAAACATGAAGAATATTTATGCATCCATCACTGCAGTGGTTGCTACACAATACAAAAAAAAAGGAGGAGCAGCCTACAGAGAGTGGAAAAAAAATTGCATTTGGGTTCACTCAAATTCACTCTCCAAGAGCCAGGGGATATGCCAGAGAATCTGTCTTCTGTTCTAAACATGGCATTAGCTGCTGTAGTTCACTGTAACTCCACATTACATTTATATCTTCATGATCAGAAATACTTTCTGATATGACATGATTGGCAACTGGTGCAGTATTGTCTGAACATAGCTGAAATGACAGTGAGGCAGAATCTGTCTGGCTCTTAGTTATAATGATCCATCTCACTCAACTTTCACTAAAACTCAAATCTTTTTCACCTACCTTATGTGGAGGAAAAAAAAAAAAAAAAAAAAAAAAAAAAGTAGGTTTCTCTACCATTTGGATAGTAGCCACCTCGGCATGGTCACCTCAGGTGATGACCATTCAGCAGAATGGGAGGGAGACCCCATTCTGGCCAGATGAGATAGAAAGTTGTGAGGAATTAAGTAACTGAAGAAGAAACAGGGAGTCCACCACTTTGGGTCAAAACCTGAAGGCTTGGAGTGCCTTACCAACAGGTCTGCGCTCTCTGGGGATGATTTGCTAGAAATGGGTTGTTTGTCTTATGTCCCACACCTGGTGCTCGTTTGGCCTCAATGTTCAGAGTAGGTGAATGTAGGAAAACTACTATTCAAATCAGAGAGCCACAACCAAATTAAAGGTTTTTCAGAGTGTTTCTTAATCTGAACATCCTTGATGTTGGGATAACCAGCCATTTTGAGAGACTTGTTTAAATGCTGAGCAAGGTCAAAAACGCAATGAAACTTCCTAAAACAACTGTAGCAGCAAAATAACCTCAAAATAAACTGAGTTTGCCAGCATATCCAGCTATAGTTTGGCAGAAACAAATCTTTTAATATTCCAAATTACTTTTTCTTAGAAAAGTAATTTCTTAATCTAATCTGAGGAGAGAACGTACCCTTGACCAATTCCCAAGTAATGCACAGGAGATGAGTCCAAGAAGCAAAAACAACCAAACCACTAAATAAGTGACCACAACATAATTGCTATATTCCCTGTAGAGAAATTCATAGCACTGTTAAGAAGTCTGGAAGGGATTCTGTGCAAATAGAATGGTTAAAAACAGCATGAAGTAGCAAAATGAACATTCTTAGGCTCCAATTTCAATGCTGACGCAAATGATACTCTCAGCTAAAGCTGCTGCTGCACCTTTCAGCCCAAGGGTTCATAAAGGGTTCATATATACTCATAATACTTTTTGAAAGAACTAGAGGTGGTAAAGGAAAATCCTGTGCTGAACTCACTGTTGCATGAGTTAGTGTACCTCATTTAGGAAACTGTGACCAAATAGAGCTAATACACAGTTGTACATGACACTCATGGGATACTGTACACATAAATTATTATCTCACCTGCTGAGTTAGAAGTGAGAGACAGGAAAGCGAAGCACTCTGTCCATTTATTTTCCTGGTTTAAAAAATTAAAACCTACTTCCAAAGAGAGAGGAGGAAGGGGATTAGGTAACCCTCCCCAGCAAACTCTTAAAAAGCAATACTTTTCACAAATAGCTAGCTTCACCTCCCTTCTCTGGTTACAGGATAATATGATATGCTCATCTTGCACTCAGACTTTGCTTCCATTTCTACCTATGCATTTTGTATAGAAGTCACTTACAAATAGCTTATTTAAAATAGCTCTACAGATTGACTCCACTCTAGAAGAGTGTTAAACCATAGTAAAATGAAAAGATGTGAAAGACAAATATGTGAATAGTCCTCCTTTGAAAGTGATTCTTTAAATATACCTTGACAGCTTGCACTTTTTCAACTCAGTATTATTCAAACTACATAAAAACCAATTACACAGTTACAGCATGGATGATTTTCATGGTTCCAAAACCACCAGCAAAGCAGCATCCTGGTCCCACATGGGGCTCTTGGAGGCTATCAGCATTAAACTAATGTCTCTTCTGACATTCACATACACACAAGTATTTCTTAAGTCTGAAGTTCTTTCCTCTGGTTCTGTCATTTAAAGCTACTGATACAAATATGTGTAAGTATCTATATTTAAATGTGATTGTTGATGTGAGGTTACAAATTATAAAGTTTAAAAAGAAGATGTTTCCATGGATTTAGAAGACCCTGCTATTAACAAGCATGAAAGAAAACTCATATTCTGCAATAACTTCAAATCAGATCTGTATGTACACTTCTAAAAATAGATTCAAAAATCATGTCCCTTGTGGCAGAAGACAGCTCATAAAACTCTTTGCATCTATTAAACACATTTTCAAATAAGAACATGTTGCAAAACTCTTTTCAGTACTGCTCAGGATCAACCTGGTAGCCAAAAGAGGAATTTACTGACACCAAGGAGAAGGCAACACTTTACTTACAGCTGCTGCTGTCCCTGAGGTGAGTTGCATGCACATTTCCCACTGGTGATATACAGGTTTAGATTCCTCAAACCAGTAGAATTAACTGGGAATCAAGTTTCTATCCCAGTTGTCTGTACCTTCAAAAAGATACCCAGGTTAAGGATACCTTAACTGTTGCTCTCTCTGAGATGAGATACAGAACTCAACTGTTTAGCAATAGATTGCATGGTCACAAAATACAGGTGGACAAGAACACCTCTGCACAAACCATTCAGTGTCACAGAATTCACCACTTCTGGTAGTGCTACTTAGAAATTTTTTTCCCTCTGTGTAAATGCTACCACTGCTGATCCACTGTAGCACAGGAGACATGCACAGGATCTGAGCACAGACAAAAGTATCATATGAACCTAACTACCCATTAAGTAATGATGGGTAATTTTTTTTTTCCATTATTTATTTACTGAGATTCCCATGTATCTCTAGCGCAGGATCTTCAGTTCTCTGAAGAGCTATTTTGCAATAGATTGACCTTTCACATTCTTCCCATAAATTAAAAACAATGGGAGAGATTTAGATAATCTAATCCAGGTAAAAACAGAATTTATTGATGAGGATAAAAATTTTGAAATTTAGTTTTGCCCTTTTTTGTTCTTGTTTTTAAGGAAAAATACTGTATAACTACTTAATCTCAGCTATAAGCTTTTCCTCTCTATGAGGTAAAATGTAGTGAAGATCCAAAAAAGCAATTAACCTGTATACAATACTTCAGATCGTGTTGCTGTCCCTACGTTCCTCTCTCATCTACCTGTCTTTTTGCTACAGTTTCTAACATAAAAACTGTTTGGCTGAAAACAATGAAAGTCATAATACAAACTCACAATTCAAAGAAGTGGGCCCATTAATCCTATGTTAACATCATTTAGAACAGAGGAAAGGAAGAATAAGTGCTCTCTCTCTCTCTTATTAAAACAAACAAACAAACAAAAAACAGTTAGTCTTGCATGCAAAGATGCCATCAATTAGAGGCTGGGAAGCTGAGTTGACAGTTACGTGAGCACCGGGAAAGCTCAGGTTCCTCCAGTACTATGATATGATGACTGAGCTGGAAGGGAAAAGATGAATGGAGAATCTGATTATTTTAATAACAAACAAACAAAGAGCAATAATTGCTAATTTGAATAGTTGCATATCGTATAAATAAGAGAAGAATCTCTGCATGCAAAAACAAAGAGCTCTTAGCTCCCAAAGTGGAGTTTCGTGAAACATGGACATGACATACTCTTAACTGCCTATATGCAGCCTCTTGCTGATGTAGAAGTGTGTCACCAAAACCACTAATAATGCTGAAGAGAATGGCACTCACTTACAGAAACTAGTGTCTCTACTAACATAATACCTTGATTGTAAAGGTATTACCTTGTTGAGCTGCACATACCTGGAACCCACAATCCTTGAATCACAAAAGAGTCTTTATCAACCTTGAAAGATTCGTAAACAGATGAGTACAGTTTGAAGTCTTTCTTGGACTACCATCACCACTGCTGTGGCACAGAATAAAGCTGCTCCTATGAATATTATGTTCCAACCTGAAGAAACCATCTCCTTCTCTTCACTTTTAAGCGAAAAACATGAGGGGAAAAAAAAAATAAAAATAAAATAAACAACCTTCAGAATCTATAAGACAGAAACTGCTTCAGAAAATACGTGTCCTATAACACAGGAAAAGAAGGATCTCTGTTTTCTGATCCAAGCTGCAATACTAAACATTATGTAAATGATTTCTTTATTTTTGATACGTTAAATGACAATATCCTGAACTGCTAGTGAAAATCATTTGGGATTTCAAGTGGACCATTTCCATAGTCTGCGTGAACACTACACAGAAACAAGCATCCCAGAGGCCAGCTGCAGTGTTCCTTCCAACTGAGCGCAGCCGCAGCTAGAGCTGAAAGCCAGGATTGCCTTCTCAGACTTAATGCTTTGGACAGATGTGAGAACTGGTCTCAATACAGAACACAGTGTCAAGTCGCCCTTCCCAAGAGAGGGTGAGGGAAGAAGGAAGAGAAGGAAAGAAAGAAACGGAGTGACATTAGAAAGCAACTAAAAGAAATTCCTATTTTCCCTGTATTCGGACACACATGTTCATCTGCTGAAGGACTCCAGCGGGCCACACAAGATGTCAACTTAGCAAAAAAGGCAAAGTATTCAGGAGCTTATACATCAAATATATTGGCCTGAATGCACACACACACTGAACATCCCCTTGTTATCTGGATCCAACGCGAGTGACTATTCAGTCTTGCAAGACAACAGGACAGTGACAGGATAGCACAGCTTTGCCTAGCTAGGATTCCTCCTCAGAGTGAAGAGCAGTCCTCAATTAGTGTTGAGCCCTACTGGAATGCAAATATCAGCCTTTACGATGACAAATTCCAGTCAGTGCAGTCATGAGAATAATCAGAAGCCGTGTCCTTCTCCGATCTTGTGCGCCAAGGGTAACAATTCAGTTCATTATGGCCGTGGCAGAGAGCGTCCCAATGCCTGTGCATGAATGCACACAGACTATAGTTTTGCACTATGATCAGAAATGCAGCAAGCAGGTTTCCAAAAGTGAAAGAAGAAAGGGGGAAAAGGAAGAACAAAGAAATACGTAAGAGATCCAATGTTTCCCAATAGGAAAATATGAGCTAGGACAAGGATAGCCTTTATATAAATTCTGAAATGATGCATAAACAAGTGGGAGACAGAGAGTTCATATGATGAAGATGGATCAGATCACTTGAATTCAGAAAGCTCGCTTTTCAACTCTCTAATTTACTTTTAAATTGTCCTACTTCTTAGTACATTAAGATCAATTGTTTGAACAAAGAATTCTTACTGAGCTTTAAAAGTAAGAGAGAAGAAAAGATACTGTGTAATGTTTCCAATTTACATTAAAGTCTATGCACTATTATCTTCTTATTATCTCCTAAAGATTTTTCCAGGCATTTAATTAACATATGACAAGATACCCAAGTTAGCAAGAAAAAAAGTCACCATTTAGTGCACTATCTATAGCCTCTCAGAAGTTAGTTTCCCATTGTTTTTCCTTCTAATGCACTACCTAGTGAACATCTATTATGCTATTTTAATAGTGAGCCTCTGTCACAGAAATAAAAGGAATAAAGTTCTCAAGGTACCTACATTCCATTTTCTAATTTGACTCCAGAACAAGTGTCTTTCAAAGTCAGCAAAACGTAGGTAAGGTTTAGAAAAAAATTACCCAAGGACTCTGCTTCTGCAAAGCAAGCTGTGATCAGCACACCTTTAGGAGTTCTCACTGGGAGCTTAACCCCAGAGAAATCCTCGGGAAGCATGAATTTTAAATGCGTGTAAAGCAGTCTCAGAACATCTCTAGGAAGGTGGTGGAGAATTTCCAGGACACAGTGGGGCTGGGATCCCACTGGGATCAGGTATCCCAGTACCCTGAGCTGGTGGAAGGGGATGGGGAGCAGGATGTGGCCCTCATTATCCATGAAGAACTGGTTGGTGACCTACTACGGCACTTAGATGTGCACAAGTCGATGGGGCCGGATGGGATCCACCCAAGGGTACTGAGGGAACTGGCAGAGGAGCTGGCCAAGCCACTGTCCATCATTTATCAACAGTCCTGGCTATCGGGGGAGGTCCCAATCGACTGGCGGCTAGCAAACGTGACGCCCATCTACAAGAAGGGCCGGAGGGCAGACCCAGGAAACTACAGGCCTGTCAGTTTGACCTCAGTGCCAGGAAAGCTCATGGAGCAGATCCTCCTGAGAGTCATCATGCAGCACTTGAAGGGGAAGCAGGCGATCAGGCCCAGTCAGCATGGCTTTATGAAAGGCAGGTCATGCCTGACGAACCTGATCTCCTTCTATGACAGAGTGACGCGCTGGGTGGATGAGGGAAAGGCTGTGGATGTGGTCTACCTTGACTTCAGCAAGGCTTTTGACACCGTCTCCCACAGCATTCTCCTCAAGAAACTGGCTGCTCTTGGCTTGGACTGGCGCACGCTTCGTTGGGTTAGAAACTGGCTGGATAGCCGGGCCCAAAGAGTCGTGGTGAATGGAGCCAAGTCCAGTTGGAGGCCAGTCACTAGTGGCGTCCCCCAGGGCTCGGTGCTGGGGCCGGTCCTCTTTAATATCTTCATCGATGATCTGGACGAGGGCATCGAGTGCACCCTCAGTAAGTTCGCAGATGACACCAAGTTAGGTGCGTGTGTCGATCTGCTTGAGGGTAGGAAAGCTCTGCAGGAGGATCTGGATAGGCTGGACCGATGGGCTGAGGTCAACTGCATGAAGTTTAACAAGGCCAAGTGCCGGGTCCTGCACCTGGGGCGCAATAACCCCAAGCAGAGCTACAGGCTGGGAGAGGAATGGTTGGAAAGCTGCCAGGCAGAGAAGGACCTGGGAGTGATGGTGGACAGTCGGCTGAATATGAGCCAGCAGTGTGCTCAGGTGGCCAAGAAGGCCAACGGCATCCTGGCTTGTATTAGGAACAGCGTGACCAGCAGGGCTAGGGAGGTGATCGTCCCCCTGTACTCAGCTCTGGTGAGGCCGCACCTCGAGTACTGTGTTCAGTTTTGGGCCCCTCGCTACAAGAAGGACATCGAGGTGCTTGAGCGGGTGCAGAGAAGGGCGACGAAGCTGGTGAGGGGCCTGGAGAACAAGTCCTACGAGGAGCGGCTGAGGGAGCTGGGCTTGTTCAGCCTGGAGAAGAGGAGGCTCAGGGGTGACCTTATTGCTCTTTACAGATACCTTAAAGGAGGCTGTAGAGAGGTGGGGGTTGGCCTGTTCTCCCACGTGCCTGGTGACAGGACGAGGGGGAATGGGCTTAAGTTGAGCCAGGGGAGTTTTAGGTTAGATGTTAGGAAGAACTTCTTTACAGAAAGGGTTGTGAGGCATTGGAACAGGCTGCCCAGGGAAGTGGTGGAGTCACCATCCCTGGAAGTCTTCAAAAGACGCTTAGATGTACAGCTTAGGGATATGGTTTAGTGGAGGGCTGTTAGCGTTAGGTTGGAGGTTGGACTCGATGACCTTGAGGTCTCTTCCAACCTAGAAAATTCTGTGATTCTGTGATTCTGTGGGAGCTCCCCACGGGTCTATCAGGACAGCGCCTGGCAGTCCAGCCTGTCCCCATACACCACCAGGAGCAGGGCACGGAGGGTACCAGGGCAACCCCAGCACCAGGCACCTCCCTGGGGACATGGCCCACAGCCAGGCCGGGCAAGGCCAGGCCCAGCAGGGAGCTGCAGCCTGGCCCTGCTGCGGCCTTGCTGGTGCAGGGGCTGCAGTCCCAGGCCGATGAGGGGTCCTGGGCCTAGGTGGGGAACCAGGGACAGTCAGGGCTGGCAGTGCCCTACAGGACATTGTTATTCCTGACAACAATGCAGGCCCTGTTCTCAGGGGTCCTCTGTCTTTCCCACACGTTCCCTAGATGCAGATCACTGGCCTCTCCCACTTTCAGCAAGTCCCAATCCTGCCAAAAAAACACCCTTGAACAAGGGGCAGGATATTCAACATGCTTCATGGTTATGTTTTATACATCCCCTTGCTACCAAAATCACGCAGTCATTGGTGCTACTGATTTGAGGGAGATCTGTGGGTACTGCTTCACTAACATGGCAGAAAAAGGTTGCAGCAAGCAGAGAAAAAAAAAAAAAAAGTCTTAAGGATGAAAATATTATGTTTGATACAAATTATTCCATTGAGCATGAGTTTCTGTTTCTTTGTGGACCTATATCTAATACCCTTCACAGTATAAAATCCCTCTGCTTTGGGTTTTTTGTTTGTTTGTTTGTTTTTGCCTTGATAAATTGCTTCTCTCAACGTTTACCAGCTACTCAGCTCAGCAGTCACAGAATCACAGACTGGTTGAGGTGTGAAGGAGTCTCTGGAGATCACCTACGTCCATCCCCTCACCCAAGCTACAGCATATAGCTGGTCACAACCATTCAATCCCAGCAATTAAGTCATTCCTCAGTCCATCTCATTGTCCACTTATTTAGTACTTCATCAGCTTGTTAACGAGGATATTATAAGAGAGTTTCTTATAAGAGAGTTTCAAAAGCCTTGCTAAAATCAAGATAAGCATCATCCACTGCTCTCCCCACAGTCACTGAGCCAGCCATCTCACCTCAGAAAGTTATCAGGATGGACAAGCATGATTTCCGATTCATAAATCCATGCTGACTACTCTCAATCACCTTCTTGTCCTTAATATTTGGAAATGGCACGCAGGAAGATATGCTCCTGGAGCGTTCTTTCCCATCTCATCTCTTCCTAGAGAGCTGGCTCACTGCTAGGCTGTCTTGGATCTTCTGTGTGGGACTGTTAAAATTTACTACCTCACCCAGTCTTTGCTAGAACTAATAAATGTTCTGATCTCCACCCTTTTCACCTAGAATAAGACAAACAAAACGTTTTCCAGTCACCACAGCCAACCTTGCACTAAACCCAGAAGCAACAAGTACTTTGAACAGCACTCATTAGAGAACAACATGTTCAGTTCTCTCTTCTCAGTTGAGAAGGGGAAATCTGAATGCCTCCTACCTTGCCAGGAGACTTTTCCGTCTCTTGTTTCTTGAAAAGGCAAGAAGGAAAGAGCAGTCAGGCAAACCTCACCAAGAGGAATAAGGGGACAAATCTTACCAGAAAAGACTAATGGCAGATAACAGAAACTTGATACACACAGCCAAACAGTTCTAGACTCAAGTTTAGTGCCATTTCCCCTACATCTGACTCTACAAGATACCACTTTCCTGTATATGAATGAGTCTACATTTGCCTCAGGAAAGGCACAGACTGCCTACTTCAAATAAGAACAAATGCCTAAAATAAGAACAATACTATTCATGAATTTTGCTTTTCTTGTCACCCTCTAGAAATTTTTGACCTCACGTTTCACATATATATACAGTCCATATTAATCCATTTATCCTGAAATGCTTTACAGCATTGGGGACCACTGGCTGGGTCATGGTATGATCAAGGAATCACAAAGAAGTCCTTTGACCTGTCTAGCATGCAAGAAACCTCATAGGAGCCCTGCCCAGGCTGGTCCTAGCTATGAGGCTGTAGGCTGGACCCTTAGAAGGGGCAGTATTTTTTATCTTTCAGGTGGTAAGAGCTACATACAACTGTGAAATATTAAAATATAAAAATTAAAATTAAAACTAATTTTATAACTGATCTGAGTTTTTATTTTAAATGATATGTCATCAGATTATGAAAATTTGTTGAAACCAAAGCCCTCTGCAAGAAAGACCCATAACATTTATCAGGCAGGCTTCCTGGACTCAGGTTGAACTCTATTGCTAAAAGGAACATGGAGACATTCCTATCCTCTGTCGTCTTTAGAGTACCATCCTCCTAGCAGAGGTAGCAGTCACACAAGACAGAAAAGATCCTAGACATATCTGCTGGATCTTGCACTGTCAATGTAAGTACATGAGACACTAAGAAACCAGCTAAAGCCCTCTTTCTCAATTTGTCACGAAAACAGGATCTATATTTGCCTTATAATTGCAGATCAATCCAATATATGAACCTGGCTTTCCTGCTCAGCAGCATTTGCAATGCTCCCTTCTTTGTAGCATTGTGAACTTTTTTTTTCCCCAAGCATCTGATACTTGACAGATCTTAAAGCATTTATCACTGTAATAGCCAAGCTGTAAGAGAGAAGGTGTTAAGGAATTTTTCTGAAGAAGAATCTCTCCCCCCCTCCCCCCATCCCCCCCATTCTTCCAGTGGCTCGTGTTCTTTCTGGTAGCTGTCAGAAAATCATGCACACTATACTGCTCAAACTAGCAATAAATGAAGACTGTTTGCCTTCTTTTTTCCCCTCTTCTCAACACCCCTACTGCTTCCTTCATCCCGTATGTTTAAACATTATCCATTTATGTTACTCTACAAACATATTTTTGTGTGTGCCTCTCTCCACGTACCACAGGATGGCAGTATATGTTAGAAGATAAAAAAAGCTGAGGAAGAAAAACAATGCATATTACAATTGATTTATATACATATATGTAAATCATTATTGTTACTTAAAACAAAAAGACTAGTTCCTGAACTGTAATCTAAGTTTTACAATGCATAGACCCAGACACACATGTTCAGGCACATAAAAGTAGTAATGCTTGAATCCATGCCATAGCAGGTCAAAGACATTCAAAAATTATTGTTAAAGGGAAACAAATCATACGGGATTCTATCACAAGTAACTTAGGAATTAACAACTTGTTTAGTTTGATCCAAAGTAAATAATACTTAGCAAAATTGAGATGGAGAACAAATTTGTATGACATGACAGTAAATCATAACTGAAGACTGTACCCTTAAATGTGTTAACGGGAAAAGGTGTCCAAAAATTAAACCAAAGAAAAATTAAAATTTTTCTTCAATAGAGAAATACTCTTCCAGCTTTGGGTACATTCAAAATATACATAAAATACTTGAAGTAGAATGTTTCATTTTTTTGAGGGCATTCGCTACTGGCAATGAAAAAAAACATTGCTTATTTTAAAAATTACACATAAGTAAATTGTACATATGTCTTGCATGGGAATTCACAATTGATGCCTCAACCTTTTTTTAATTTTTCATAAAGCTTTCTGAGTAATGAAGAGGTTAAACAGAAGACAGCAAAAAATATAATAAAATACATGGAAAAACCACCAGACAATCTGATGGCAGCTTTTTCAAATTTTCATGTGAGATGTTGACATCGAAAGATGGGATTTCAAATGCCATATTCATAATTAAATTAAAAAAATAGGAAACTATAAAAAATATACAAGTAAGAACATTTTTAGGATGGAATGGGATATGGTTTTATGTAATTTTTGCAGAGCAACCTTTAACTGAAAGTTATCTAGTACTTTAACAGGGACGCGTTCATAAAGCTTCTAGGGATGAATAGCTTTATAGAGAGATGCTGCTACCATGCAAGTTTTTCTTTCTGTGCCTTCAAGCAGTTTAACAATGTTATGATAAATTTAGATGAAGTATTTATTTTTAATTCATACCACATATGCTTCTTCTCATATTTTTTTCCCAATTTCTGCCTACCTCACCACTTTGTTTCTCTGTCCAACACCAAACTAACCAAGAGACATGCTAGTAGAGCTGGTACATCATCAGGGATTTGAAGTTGTGGGCTATGTCAATCATTTGCAATGACCTCCTTGCTAAAAAGGCTGAACAGCATCCATCAGCTTTGAAGAAGCCATAGTTGGCATGGCCCGGTTTGCTTTCAGGACTCCAGGTAGTTCAACTCGGGATATTTGCACTGCATTGGCCAGACCTGACTCTCCCTCCTGGTTGCTGTTGAGTGCCCCCACAAGCTGCATGATTAAAGTTGCCCTATTCTGGACATAAAATCAGTGGGACCAGAATTAAGGTGACCTGATCAGGAAGGTCTGTGAAAAGAAAAGCCGGTAAAGATGACCACATCCTTTTCTCAAGCACAGAACAATTCATGGAGCAGATATCTTGGCTGAAGAAAAGATATGTCAACCTATTTGGACTTCCAAAAAAAGGAATATGTCATATATCTGATGTACATGGAAAAAGTGATGTCTGGATGTTAAGGGTAGTTCTGTTTCTCTGCTCCATCTGCTTGCATTAGAGCTGTGGCCTTTTTCCCCCCCAAAAAAATGGGATGACCATAGTAAATGGCTGTTCTTATTTGCTGCTAACTCCTGGCCATACAGCACGGCAACTATAAGGGCATAGCTACTAGCCAAGCCAGTACAGTATTTCTTCCCTTCAGGCCACTGTCACCTCACAGATATGAATAAGGATCTGGAAAAAAAAAAAAAAATCCTTTTGCTATAGTCTTCTGCAACCTTCTTGCTGTAAAAATAGATTGCAACCATGCTTATGTCATGTTGTTGCTCAGCAACCTTTTTTTTTTTTTCCCCTTAATCTCCCTGTTCTCTAATATCTTATTGGTCTTCACAGTGATCAGTCTGCAAACTATGACTCACTAGTCAGAAACAGCACTGCCTGCTAAGCTTGCAGGACATTCTGCCCTCCGATGATTGCATAGGCTTAGGGAGATGTACCTTATAGAGTAACCAGAGACAGGACATTGACCTAGGTAGTCAATGAAAAACATGAGGGACAGGGAAAGAAGTTGATTTTTTATTAAAAAATAATAATAATAAATTAAAAAAATAAAAATATATAGAAATCTAATACTTATTCCCCTTCTGTCAAGGTCAGCAAAGAGGAATCAATGACCTTATCAGAGTCTTTCCTTTTCCCCGATGAGCTTTGGAGGAGTATCTCTCTTAGACAGAAGAATAAGGACTGACAAGCAAAACAACAAGGACTCAGAGCTCTCATAGCACCTGAAAAATTTATTGTTCAAGACAAAATGACAGGAAAATAAAAACTCGTAAGCACAGCTTTTGCACACGCAGTCATTTGTGTGAATGGACTCAGCAGATGAGCATCCAACAGAGTAGTGACAGACGCTAAAGGGTAAAGCCCAAATCCACAACACCACTGGAGAGAGACTCAAGTGCTTAAACTTAGACATAGAGGAGCATTTTATAAGTGTAAGTTATTCAGCCTGGCTTTCAGCTGCTGCCCTAGAGAAGCGTGTGTCCCCGATAAAACCTGCATCACATCTGCTATCTCTTTGACAATGTCTCAGATACCACAGAACATCTAAAATATGTATGTCTGTTCTTTGGTCCCTCAAGAGTCTCACTTCTAACCAAATATTTTAATCTTCATTTGCTTTAATTAATGCCAGGAAGAAGCATTCTTCCAACAATCAGAGTTTAACATTACCTCAGATATCTGCATTTAAGCACCTGACAAAGGGACACCTCGCATCTGTTGTATTCTTATTTTGCTGTATCGTGACTCCACCTTGCTATGCAGTTCTGATCAGTATCCAGCAAAGTAAGCTTGTCCTGATCTATTGGCATTTACTGTTCTCCACAGTAGTTAGAAACCTAAAAATCATCTACTTGAAATCATCTCTGAGTGTTAGGCTAAATAAAAAGTCTTGGTCTGGACCACGATTTTCTACCATCTTTGGGAAGGTTTAATCCTTTCCAGTGAACCTTGTGACTAATCTGTCATTTCATCTCTCTACTAACCTCACAACATCTCAGCTGACTTGAGGTCACAGACAAGAGATTACCTGACAGTAGTTAGGTTAGTCAGAACCTTCCGAACCAGCAGCTGGTGGGAATACTGCCAATATCAAGCTTTACAGGCAGAGTTAATAGTGAGGTAGTTACTGAATTACTTTACATTTCCAGATTAAAGATTCCTCAGTACAAAAAATGTCAAGGGAAAAATCCTGATGTCCATTTAATTTAGCAGCAGCTTAAGCACAGGTAGTGAAACACTGCAAAAGTCCACACCATCTTCTCAATATACAGGAATATATCCTTTATATTGTGTATATATCAATATACATCATTTATTTTTGTTGTGCATATATTATGAAGAATATTATCAAGAATGAAGTCAGTACGTGGAAATTTCAGCACTTACACTGAGTACATAAAACTTAAACAGATGCAAAGTCATGAGCTGTTCTAAATTACTTTCTTCCATACTATATCAGAAATTACTTTCACCATTTTACAGTGAAATAAATACAAAACCTCACTGTAAAATTACAGGTTTTGTTCAACAGCATTGGCAAGGAGTGATAATATTAACAACAATAAACCTTCTCAAGCAATTAAGGAGCTAAAGATGACAGATTCAATCAGCTATTCTGATCTCTTCAGTTATTCAATGCAGTAACAAAAGCATATCTAGATTTGATTTAAGTGAGAAGTAACGCTATTACAGAAAATCTGGATGTATAATGTGACCTTGGACAGAAGGATCACAAGAGCTCCATTTAAATTAACTGGAAATATAAAAAAAGCAAGTCCACACTAGATTTCAACAAGGAAAACAGACAGCTTTGATAAACTCTATTAGTAAAATCAGATGGACTGAGGATGTCAGGAACTTCACTATAAAGTAGGTCTGGAATTTCTCCAAGTCAGAGGTGCCTAGGGTATAAATACTGAAATTATATTTTCAGTAATTAGGAAGACTTGTATTAAGGGGCATTGTAGCTAACGGATGAATGAAGGAAGATACTAAGAATAAGTGGAGAGCCTAGAAAGGAATAGAAGAGAGAACAAAATGTTAAGGAATGCAATCTTCTTAATACCAGACACTGATAATTTTCACATATCCTTGCCCTTCTAAAAAAAAAAAAAAAAAAAAAAAAATCAAGCCACGACATATTTTGCTGTGTGTTAAAAGAAAAAAATAAATATTTATTTTTCTATATAAATAAGAAAATAAAGACAGAGAAAGAAAGGGCACAATGCATTTGACACAGTGTAAAAACTAATACAGCTAGGATCTCAAATTTAAGTGAATGCTTTGTCCAAGTTACCAGTAAGAATGATAACAAAGATGTGTATTATAGCAGGATGAATAAAGAGAATGAAGATATGGAAGCAAATTTTGCAAACAAGCAAAAAACTCAATGTACTTACAGATGTGTGAGTGGGTGGCAGAGAAGGAGACAGGTAACCATGCTAGGACTCTGAAAGATCCGAAAGCTGATGGTTCAGCTCTATATCTTCCTAAAGAAGTCAGGCATAGGAAAATATCAGCTGAAGAACAGAAGACATAGGACCTTTATTTCAGAAGCGTGGTGGGGAAGAAGAACCAAAGAAGACGTGGGATTCTTATTTGCATGCAAAGCTTTACAACAGATAAACAAATAAACAAAGATATGGAGCCAAACAGATAACAGGATAAGGACAAACTAAGGATAGGCCATGCTACTATAACTTGTCGGACGTTTTTAAAAGTAACTTTCCCGAGAAAAATAAAAAGAACAACAAAACAAAAACAGAAGTGGTACTTCTCATCTGCTTGAGAAGTGTTTGATACAATGCCATGTAGGAAATAATTAATTAATGGAAGAACAAGTCTACTGGAAGTAGTAAAAGGGAGGAGAAATAGCTAGCAACAGGTCATGCTGAGAAGTACTACTGTCTCTAAGAAAAGAGGTTGTGTTCCTCACAGGATGGCCCTAGCACTTTCACGAAAAACCTCAGTACAAGGCAGCGGGGAGTCCTTATGCAAACATGCAGAAAACATGAATTTCAGAAGTACTATTAACACCAACAAGACCTGAGACAGCAAAAAAAAAAAAAAAAAAAAAAAAAAAGCACCTGAACAAATTGGGAACCCTCCTTTCCATACAAGCTCACTAAAGCCACGCAGGTATGGGACACAGCCCCATACAAACAGCAGCAGCTGCTGTGGGGCATAAGCTCTCATTGCTGCCTGTGCGCTTCTCAACAAGAAGCCTCCCCTGAAGCTTTTTCCCCACAAACGATAAACTACAGCACTTGCTCCCTACAAATCTGTACCCATTGCGTTGACTGGCCTGGGCCTCTGCGCATGCACAAGTACCACCAGTAGGACTGAAGGAAAGATCTGAGCAGGTAACTGAAAGAAAAATCCCATGGAAAACAAACACTGAAGAAATGCTAAGGCAGCATATAGCAAGCACGTCTCCATTCGTGCTACCACAAAATGAAGGGTTCGTTTTCCAGTTATTTACATGGTTACAAAACAAAGCTACAGTTTACAGCTGGAGACTTTCAGAGTGATTCAAGCTATGTAAAAGGATCCAGCAAAATAATTTCAGGAGCTGTCTGATGATTTAAGCCAACTAAAGTGCCATACACTTCATTAAAATTACCTTCACAGGATCTAGAGCTATTTTAAGAGGTAGTGGAGTCTTTTAGTTAGTAAAACATTCTGCTTTTTTTTTTTTTCTCCCCCAAAAGGTTTATTTCCAATAAGTGTTGTGAGTTAAAAATATGCCTTTATCCTGACTGTTTCATATTAAATAACAAAGCACATTTATTAAGGGGGGAAGAAAAAATAAATAAAGAAAACTTGGGGGGGTGGTATCTGAAGAGGCCTTTTTCCAACTGTCAACGCTCTGAAGCTGAGTAATAATGCAGCCGTGGGGTTGCCATGGGAACACGTTTCATTTCCTAGGTGACAGCGATCCTATGTCGTCACTGGTGAACCGCGCCAACTCTGGCAATGTGGTGAGCTTCCTCCGGCTGCCGGCATCCCGACACTTGGCCCGGGTGGACCCAGAGGGCTGCCTCCACTCCTACACTGCCACGGCCTGCGCGGCTCCAGCCGCTGAACCCACACAGCTGTTGCTGCCCTGGGGAGCATGGCCTGGTTTGGCCAGAGCTCCTAGAAATGTCGATTTGGAGACCCTCGAAAAGAGCAGATCCCCCTTTTCCTTCCCTAGCTTGCTCCATTGCCCAACTGACCTTGTGCGGGCGTGTTTTCATCCTCAATTTGCACAGCCCTTGGTAAGGCCCATCGGCAGGCCTTCTTTAGAAACCTCAAAAAGCCTTGGGTCAAGGTACTAAGGGACACATTATTTAAATCAATTATTTCTGAATCACTCGTACTCATAACCAACCTTTAAAAATAAGCATAGGGCTCAAAGATCTGTTACACTGAGATGGCTTTTAAGATGAAGCCTTTGGTTGTATGACCAAAGACCCCTCTTGCAGCACACATGGTCCCCAGCACAACCACACGGTGTGACCAGCAGGATTCACCTGCCTGTGAAAACCAGAGAAGGCAAATAGGATAGAATAACTTCTCCATGACAGCTCTTCAGTGCTCCTGCACTAGTCCAAAATAAGCAACTCTGATTCGGTAACAATTATTCTGCTCTGGAAGCACAGTGATTATTTTATTCTGGGATAATTACTCCACTTCCAAATTGAAATAATTGTTACAGAATAAAATCATTTTTTATTTTGGAATATTTCATCCACGTGTGGGAGTTATTCTGGAACAGTTAAATTATACCCTAATAGCTAAAAGAGAACAGTCCTGCCAGTCAATTTTCCTCAAGAAGGCGAATCCTTAACCTGTGGTGCCACTAGAAGGCACAGAATGGAAGATCTTGTTGCAGAACTAGAGACCCCTGCCATTTCATTTAAAGAACCCACATTGGTTTACAAGGAAAACAGCTCATAATTCCCCTGAATCATCTACACAGAAGTCACTGAAGGAAATCACAGATACGTCAAGGGATTTCCAAAGAATGCTATGGGTATTGCAGCTGACACGTGCCTCAACACAGGATATGCCATACTACTGATGCTGTTGAATGCCTTCTCCTCTACACGCATGGTCAGAAATTGTTGCCAAGGTTTACACCAGAGTAAATCCTGCCTGCAGAGGTAAATGTTGGTAGCAATACGCTATACCACCACTTGACTTCTGAAGGAACTGGGGGCATGCCCTGAACTTTGCATCCATCACCTGTCCTAGACAATTAGCTTAGCTGGCTGTACAATTTAAAGCCCCTTTACTTGAATCCATACCTTCGGAATCTCTTTTGACTTTGCCCTGTGCTTTCCTAACACAACCCACTCTTGGGAAACTAAGAATGGATTTCAGTATAAGCAGTATTTTTTCACAGCAAAAATTTAAAATTGGGCATAAAACTAGCCAAAGAAGTCAGGAGGCTTAAAAGTTTAGGTTCCCACAGCAACAGTAATTCAGCCACACTTAAGATATATAGCAGAGCATAAATTAACAGTTATTGAAAATACTGCATATGTGCAATGTGGCCATGTTAACATTGCTATGGGAACATTAACTTTTGAATAGATAAGCACTCTACCAAAATAAAAACCATACAAGAAAAATAATCATTACAGATTTTGCTGGAAAAGACTACAGCCAATTCCTCATCTGCAATCTGTTGATGCCAAGCATAAGGACTCTAAAACTCAGAAAACCAAGCAGGTGAAAAAAACATCACTAAAAGCACTGGGTGCCAGGGCCATAACCATGGCTAACATTGACACAGTAGCTTCATTTTGCATTTGAATTTATGATCAAACCATATGTAAAACTATCCCAGAAATCACAACAGAAAATAAATAAATAAATAAATAAATAAAAGCCCATGTACAGCTATCACCCTTTCCTCTCTTCCTCTAATATTTTTGATACACTAAATATTGTGGAAGAACAGACTGTAAGTTTGCTACTTGCTTTAGTCTTTTTCCAGCATATTTCAATTAAAAAAATAATTAAAAATAATCAAGCTGGGTTCTATTATTTATTTTTTTGATATCAGCAAGCGAGCTTTGTCTTTCTCATATTATTTTAACCGACCCCTGAGTTTTCAGTTCAAAAAAGTTTGATTTGAGATTTTGCATGTTTTTATACAAACCTGAGTACAGCAAGGCCACCAAGAAGCCTTACTCTCCAATGGACTGGATGTTCCTTGGGAGTAAAAAAGGAACATTCTTCTCCTGGTTCTACCATTTCCTCTGATTATCCATGCTGCATGATCTTGGGCAAACCAAGCTCTCTTCCCTACACTTCAGTTCCTTGATCTGTGAAACAGGAATAATGACACTCACCTTCTTTTTTATGCACAGGTCCAGAGCTTTAACTAAGTATATTTTCCTCTCCTGTTTAGAACAACAAAACCTTCAAAGCAGTCCTTTCACAATATTTTAACAGAATTCCAGCAGCAATTGTTCTGCAAAAATTCTGCCAACTTGCCACATACATAAAGATAAACAAAGCAAAAGCTCCTCTCTGCCCCTCCACTCTTTTGTTGCTTTCTGGCATATACGGTTAGTCCCATCCAAAATCCTGTAGTACAAATTTCCTCCCCAGAGTGACCACAGGATCACCAAATACTGTGAACCATCAAACAGAGCAAGTTCCAGAGTCCTGGAATTGTAAACACTAGATAAATAAGTATTCTCCGATTTGAGTTAGTGTGACAAGTATTCTCTCTGATATCCTGGCATGCACACTTTGAATTGTACTGACATCAGCAGGATTTCCTTGCTCGTAGAAAAAG
Source organism: Aythya ferina (assembly GCF_964211825.1). Classification (NCBI taxonomy): domain Eukaryota; kingdom Metazoa; phylum Chordata; class Aves; order Anseriformes; family Anatidae; genus Aythya; species Aythya ferina. The sequence continues at coordinate 46,097,614 of NC_140298.1, read as the reverse complement.
CAGGACATTGGCACCGAAACAAGCCACACAGTTCAAATGGATTCTCATCTAAATTATTTGAGGTGACCCTGGTGTCTTGGCATTTATAGCATATTCTTTATGAAGATGTGGGCATATCACTTGAACATGTTTTCTGTGTATCAGTAAGATTTTACTCAGGCCATAAACTTGTTTTTCTTTAGAGAGATTTAAGAAAAAGAAAAAAAAAAAAAAAAAAAAAAAACGAAAAAAAAAAAAGAAAGGAAAGAAAGGAAGGTTACAAGTTAAAATGCCAATACAAAGTAACACTGACTTTTACAGACAGAGATACATGCTTAAAACAGGTACTGACATCCTCTACCATTAAATGGGAGACAGGCAGACAGCAAATTTTGCCTGCTACATGGACAAATGAGTTTCTCAAAACAAACAGACACTTTACTGTTTTGTCAAATTGGAAGCATTTAAGCTTCTTGATACCAAAAAAACAGTGATGCCATATATTCTTCCTCCAAACTCTCACAGGCAGAGTACTGTATTTGCTAGAGCAATGAGACTGCTCATTGCTCTATGCCTGCATCTTCTATGACTGCATCATAGAAGAAATGAGACTGCTATGAATGGAGTTTGTGAAACAGAAAGTTTAGGTGGAAGAATTGTATTTTCAAACCCTATTTATGAGTTTATCTAAGAAGCAGAGAAAGCATGGGTTTATTTGAAATTCCTGCAATTTCAAGATGTTTGCAAATACCCTTGAATGAATAACAAAGTGCTTTGACAACCAGCTGCTTTCTGCATTTAGTCATCCTTCCTAAACGGTAACCTGCACGTGTTTCAGCCTACACACCTATGAGCAGTACGCTGACACCACTCTTTCTCTGTAGCCAGCACCCGCACTGCCCCTGCTTGCCTTGATACCAGCCCAGCCTCACAGCATGCAGGACACTACTATTTGGACAGCCCCTGTTGCTGCCAGATTGCCTCCTGAGACAGCTCTCTTCTTACCTGCTCCTCCTACATACTCAGAATGTCCTCATGCATTGTTGCATCTCAGAGGTTACCTCAGCTGTGATTAAGTCCCATGTTTGCTCACTCAGTCCACAGAGTGAGAAAAAAAGTCATCACATCTGCTAGCAAAGCTCGTTAATAACTTCAGTTATTCTGAAGTTACTTAAACTATTCTTCGTTCATCAGTAGATCTTACATGAACTCTTTCAGGCAGTAATTTTTTGAACACTTCCTCATTTCATACTTTGGATTAATATATCAGTAACATCCCTAGACTTAAAATCTCACATTTACAACAGACAAGAAATATTTAGCTTGGTTTTCTCTGACAGCAACATGAGTCTCTGACAAAGAAGATCCTTCCATGTATTTCATGTTTTGTATGACAACACCGATCAGTTTGTCACGATTTTGTAACTACTGATACCACTTTCACTGTTCCAGTGTGTTTTCAGCCATTACTCCTGCTCTCCAGATCTCTGCTCTCACTCCATTCTCAGAGACACCTTCCAATCCCAGCACATATAAAGCACTTTTCTCTGCTATCTGACATACTCTGGGAAGTACAGTGCAATGACACCCTCCTACTAGTCTGCAAGTCCCCTGTTCACTTCAGCATCCATCACTGGTATGACGTACATGCTGTTTAAAAAAAATGAATATTTCTTAATAAACTGCTTCCAGATTCCAGCACTAATCCAGCACTGCCCTCTGTCCTACATATAACATTGTGACTTTTGGTAAAAATGACTTCCTGCTAACTCTTGCTACCTCAAATAACCACCTTATAGCATTCAAACATTTAAAATAGATAGGCAGCCTCATTTTTTCTCTTGCTCTTAGTTTTCTTTTTCCTTTCAATCCCATCCCTTGTTAAATGCAAGCTAAAAATAGCTCATGACCATTTCAAGCTACACTCCCTCTCAATGGCATAACACAGTAAGAGCCAGAGCACTGTTAGTGAGACAGCTTATACATGCAAACACGGTCCTCCATTGGCTAGATGCAGATGGGTTTGATTTTTAACCTTGCCTAAAAGCCACATATCCTGTATGCAAACCTTTCTGTTCATTTGTTTTATTGAGTATCCAAATCCATGACACTAAAATGTTAGTAAAAAAAAAAGAGTTGTTTTTGAAATGTCAATAACATTAAGCTTTGCCAAGATAGCACTAATTGCACAATGATACGTATCTTAATATACACAAATTCTAGTGAGCATCAGAAAACTGGAAAAATCCACGTCATCTTACAGGTAAACTCAGTGCAGGCTTGCTTCCCTTCAGCTCTCATTCCATATTGCTTCACAGTGCTTCTACCGTAATAGCATATTGCTGTTCTAAAATTATTTGGAGAAATTAACAAGGGTTGCACAAAGTCCAGATAACGTTTCCATTCCGCGTATCATTTAACTGTATGTTTCTTCTATCAGCTGAGTTATCTAGCCTCCTTTTTGTTTTGTTGTCAATGTCAACAATGGCAAATATGGAAGTTATGTTTATTTACCACCTGGTCTAATTCTTTATCGGCCAGCAACAAATTCCAAAATACAGTGCGCAACTGGAAACAACCCCAGAAGGCTCTTAAAGAGCTCAGAATTTCAGACAACAGAGAGAATCACTGACACATTCAGGATAGTCTCATTAGCATCTGGTATCCAAGTTTCTTCCTTCTGAAACTCCAAAGAGGTAAAGGAAAGGGAACGCTGGAAATCCTCTGAAGAACTGAACAGTTTTCCACAATCTGGTTGTTACATGATCCAAGTCTCAAATAAAGCTTACAAAATGTACAGGAACAAGTGAATGACAGAATTTTCCTTCATGAATTAAATTATTTTTACGTAATTCAAGATGTTTTCCATCATCTAAAAGTAATGCGATATTTCTTGCTCACTCTGTCCCAAGAATACAATTTACTTTCTCATCTTCCCTTACAATTGTGGTTGGTGTTTATAATTGTGAATGAGTAATTAAATAAAGAGGACATGAATAAATACACACAACTCAAAAGATGATGTACCATCACCAACCAAAGTCAGTCACAAAACCCACTACAAACCAAACCACAGCAGTTTGGCAGCAGCATACCACTAAATTTACTAAAATCTATTTCTGCTTTAAAAAGAACTACACTAACTACCATATCTCAGACAGCTAGGCCTGCAGACCTATATCTGTTACATGTCTACTTGATGAGAAAAGGACCAGAAAGAAACTTCAAATATGACCTTGCTCTCTGCATTATTAAATTTTATCCCATTTCTACTGTTATTGAAGCCCTCGAGATAGTTCATTTATCTCTGTGTGATAGCCTAACCCTCCTCTGTATTACAGTGCTTCTCAACTTTGTGCCATCATCCAATTTCATCATTACTCACGATTTTTGTGCCTGAGGTCAATATCAAAAATTACACGCAGAAGGCCCAAGACTAATCCTAAAGGAATTCCACTAGTAAATCCCCAGCAAGGGCTGATGCTTCCTTCATCACTGCCTGCTGCCATCACAACTATATTGAGATCCTGGTGCATCATCTAATGCCCATTCCTTTATATTTCCTTCTGGCTAACCAAAACTTCTCTATGTGGCACTGTACTAAAACTTCTACTTTACAGTCTATGGAGACAGCATCACTGTTTTCCTCTCCTTTCAGTGTGGTTAGACATCCACCTAGCCACAGAGCAATAGACTAAGACCAAGTTGCTGGTTCCCCCAGCAAAAGCACCACCCTTCTGGCAGAGAGCTCACGTACAGGAGGACCACCACGTGCAAATGTTCCTTTCACTGAAGTGCTCACACACATCACTCTGCACAGCCACAGGGGGTGACTGCTGTGAGCTGGGTGAGCAGATGGGGGGGAAGCATCCCAAAGCACAGCACCCAGGAAAACTCCATTCAGCTAGTGATAACTGCCACCTTCCTCCTGCCTCACCTGACCCATCTTCCGCTCTTTTTGGTAACAACTAGTGCAGCCCTCACTACAGAAGAGGTGTAATGTGTGATTATTTACCTACTTCCCACCAAAACAAACAAACAAACAAACAAAACATAACCTAAATCTTCAAAGCAGCAACAACACAAGTCTTGCCCCTGCTCAGCATGAGATGACATCAACTCCAGGGAAGGTTTAGTTAACAAACAGGATAAAGCCAGACACCAGTAAAGCAAAACCATCTAACCAACAAACAGCTGGTCCTGACCAAGCTGTCAGTAAACAGAGGGTTGCTTTCAGCTCTTGTAGGCACAAGGCAGGATCAAGCCCCAAGACTGCAGCATGAAAACTGTGAGACAGTTGTTTTTAATTATTTACCCATTCTAATCCTCTTTATTGAAAACATTTTAAGGATTAGAATATATGACATTGACCTAGCCATGAACTACAACAAGAGTAGATTACTCACTACAGTTATATTTTCACTGCCAATATAATTTTCAGAATCCTTTTATTTTATGAAATTTTGGAGAGTTTTAACCAATCCAAAAGAGAATTTTCCACATCCATCCCATATAAATGATTGCTTATAGTAGGGATAAACCGTCTTACCTTGCATAACTTTCCACAAAATAAACAAATGTCTCAAAACATCAGTTTTTCAAAATGTTTTTGTTACAAAACCAGAAAGCTACCGGCCAAGCACACAGAATACGAAGACAAACCTACCCACCTTACAGAGATCTTTCCATGTGTTTGTTTAATACTTGGAGTGTGAAGGCATCCCTCTTCCGATTACGCTGAAGGAACAGCCACAGACTCCAAGCAAGCAGGCAGCGCTGCTCAAAAAGCTATTCTACATCTGTCCAGTAGAGGGCAATGACATACACACAGAGAAAAGTTGAATTTGAAATGCACGTTTGGAAAACCAGAAACGAAAGCTTTGTAACTATAAGGATATGTATTTTTAATTGTTTTATCTAAAATATTTATTTTAGTAGATGCATAGATGCCCCTAACTTTAATTAATGCTTCAAAGGGCTTCAAAATTCAAAATTATATATTAAAAATCTTGGAGTTTGTTTGTTTTTTGCAAAACTGACCACTATCTCTACAATAGAATGTATCTTTATTTTTACACTTGACTGCAGGAAGACTTCCAGAAGAGTTTTCATTCCTTAGGCAACACAAGTTTTGGTTGCTAAAAAGCCTTAGCTTTTTGTTTAAGCTTGGTCCAGAAGGATACTGTTAAATGACTTTCTTTCTGCTGCACACCCATCTACTGCAAAGAATGCTCACAGCCATTAAATAAGATATCATGTTTACATGGAAAGCTGCTGCTGTAATCCAACTGTTTCTTTTTACAGTTCTCAAAGAAGATCTGTGCTTATTTTCTCAACAACGCTTAAAAATAATGCAAAATGTCTTCAGGGGTCTGCAGAACATCCTCCTGAGTTGCATGTACAAGGTGGTCAGGGGCATTACTCTTGCTGAAGCCCTGAGCCACCCCTGACAGCCCCTCACTGACTCCTAATAATGAGGCATGACCACAAACAGTGCCCAGCAGCCGTATTTCTACCAGGACAGAAGTTGGAGACAAGAGACATGGCAGAAAACGTGATGGACACAATACAAGGACTCTTCACACAAGCCCCCACAAGTGGCTGCTCATAGCCGGTTGTGACTTGTTTCAAATGCTGTCACTTGTGGTTACCCTAGCTCCTGAAACTGTCTGCTGCAGAGCTTGGCATGACCTCAAGTCAGCTCCCTGTTGCAGAGATGTGGAAAAAAAAAACACTTGAGAAAAACATACCCCACTAGCGAGCATGAAAATGAGAAGTTGCTCACAAGTAATGACATGTTTTCTAATTTTCCTACTTTATTTTTCCTCTTTTATTTATTTATTTATTTTTAAATCTGAGCAATGAATGGTTCATGTCAACACATTTCAACAGCTTAGCAGTTTTGTCCAGAGTATCCAACTCAGTTGGCTGGGTGCAGCAGTTGCTAGGACAGCTGGTCAGGACTCAGAACTTGCTTCAAAGAAACCCTGCAATGTGCTCGCTCCTTGACAGGAGGAATAAGCCTCACGAAGCCTGAGTGCACTGGCTGCCGCCAGAGTTCCCAGGCAGCTGGCAAGGAGCCTCAAACTCCTGATATCAAGATGTTGATCTCATGGTCTACCAGTTCCCAAGCAGCTGCCCCAGCTGGAAGTGCGAGGGAGTCCCCAGCCTGGAGAAGCAGCCCTGAGACAGCTGCCCAGTCTGCAGAGCATGGAGGCCCTGGAGTCTGCAGTGCAGACAGTAAGCCAGCAAGAAACATGGGTTTCAGTGAAAGCATGTCAAAACTGAAGCACTTCTGGGACAGCCTTACATTTTATACGGTTTATATGCGCCTGTGCAAAAAAGGCATTTTAAAAGATAAAAAATTTGCTTTAATTCACACCTCATGAAGTTACTGTTGCAGATCATATGGTGACCCCTCCTGATCTGGATACATTCAACTCACTGTTTTTCACAAAGACACCTCAAAGTTGTTTTGTTTTTAACAAAAACAGATGCTGGAAGAACTTGATCATAGTTTCAAAGAAGCACAGGTATAGCTATGTACATATGCCAAACTCAACTGATTTAAATTCTTGGGTATAGTCACATACAAAGCACCCATGAAATTAACTAGAAGGAAAGACAGGAAAGTTATCTTACTATTAAGAAATAATTTCATTAAAAATAAAAGGGAAAATCCATAATATACATAACATTACTGTTAAATAAATACAATCTCATTGAAAGATTTACTTGATATATACGCAGAAAAAAAAAAAGAACATTTTTTCATACATTAGATGTTGACTCAATCTATTTTCAGAGAAAAATAGTTTTTTTACGCTACTGTACTCTCTCTCTCTGGCACAGTTACCATAAGAAGCATTAAAATCTTTACATGATACACATCTTAAGCTGAGTTAGCTACTAGAATGCTAAATAAATAAAAACTGCAGCTGATCATCATCCAATTTCAATCAATTCATACCTACCAACAAAAAGAGTTTCTGTATGCTTGGGATTCTGGAATCTTGACTGAAGGAAATCCCTTCAAACTAGGCACTTGAGCACTTCTCACCTGTAGTGCAAAAGCACCCGTGCCTCTCACTCATGGGCTCAAATCTCTCTTTGTGAGATACTGTGAAAACACCAAACAACAGATGAAGGTCCTGCACTTCAGAGAGTTTTTGGCAAACTATTAGGACAGAAAACAAAACAGCAAAGTATGTCCTCTGTGATACACAGGACCCCTGCCAGATGGCACCAATTAGCATGAGGTGCAACAGCTAGGCTAAGTACATCACGGGCTGGAATTAAGGTACAGCTTGCTGTGAATGAGTCATCATGCAGAACATGTGTAGTAGGAATTTCAAAACATATAGGTTAGCCAGACAAGAGTGCACAGTACAAAGCTCAAATGCATGATAAGGGCAGATGTTATTAACAGGAGTCTGCAGCCAACAACCTCATACTACACAAGAGGTCCTGTATCAGGTACGTAGACAGTCACATGCAGCCTTGCCAGGCAGTTCCAGTACTGTTACTCAGAGGTGAAAAAGCTAAAGCCATCAGCTAGAAAAGCTATTTTGTGTTTTGTTTCTGAATGAGATATTTTTTTAATTGTGAAAAATAATTCTGTCATACTACCAGAAGCGAGGAGTCTCTATGTGATACTGTCCATGGGTCCAGCAAGAATATTTCCCTAGGCAAAAGCCCAGTGAACCATCTGTTCTTTGGGCAAAGATATTTCTGCTATAATTAACACACCTCAGAATAAGCTTTCCATATATTCTAGTGAAGTCATTTATTTTCCAAATGGGCAGCAACATACTAACATAATTGCTCTCATAAAGTTGACTCCAACTAAATCTCATTTGCCAGGTCATTTCCCATACAGCCCAGAGGGGTACCAACCCCCATCTCAAGGTGAGACCTGGGCATACATTCCCTCTTGCCCCAACCTTGGCTTCCCTAGGAAATTAATACAGGAATGAAGGCATATATGGAGCTGCAGCAGGATACATCTTCAGTCTGGGCAATCAGAAGGCCCATACTGCACCTGATCCATATCCTAGATGCAAACATGTTGACACTGTTTTGAAGATGATGAAAATACAGCTTTGCTACAGCATAAACAAGCTAACAGGTAGCTATGCTAGCAAGTGAGCAGGTATATGGCTACAATTTTGCAGAACTGAGATTTTCAGCTGGCTTGCCTACAGCCTCGGGAAGCTCAGTCAAGTGGTATTAAGCACACAGCTTTGGGGAAGCCAAGAAATACTTGAAGGTGAGAAATCCTCCAGTTCCTAGGCAGTTTGGAACAAGTCATACACACGCAGCACTGACCAGCTAAGACTGATGAGAACCTAAGTAAAGAAACTGCCTTCCCCTTCTGAAATTTGTTACTGGGGTCATGAGCATCCTTTTAATACTAAAATGGCCTACCCAAGGTCTGTCAAGCCTCCAAGGCAGTGACTAGTACAAAACGTTCTTTCTGGGGATGATTTTAGCCCTTTAAGACAATTTCACATACCCAGTGAGTGAGGTGAAAGATTCAAGTTGGTTAAGAGTATAAACAACCCTTTTACTCCCCTCCAACACTTACACCTTCCCGCCCTAGCTAAACAACTTCGATGCTGGATGGCATTGCAAAGATTGATAGACAGCAATGGCCCCCTTTGGGTCAAGACTGAACATGGAATTATGTTCATCTGTGCCTTCGTTTTAAAGCACGATACTTGTCTAATTCCACATTGAAGTATTTAATGCTTACTTCCTGAAATAACTCACTAGCCTTAGCCATTAACATCTAAAGAACCTATTCAACTGCTTCTCTTTTTATACGCTGCTAACACTGAATCAACGAGATTGCAGAGATATGCCTGAGATTGTAGTAACTGCAGAGCTGACTTTAGCTGGTGGTATTTTTGTGTTAAAGAAAAGTGCAGAATGGAGAAATACTGTATTCATAAGTGTTTTGGACTACATGAAGGACAAACTCATTAGTCTGAAAAGCAATATTTCTATCTATACCCAGTAAACGTATGGATAGCATCTTAACCAGTTCATCTGAGGGTTCTTTCAGCAACTAATGTTTTCTAAAAAGAGACCTTTTTATAGGCCATATTACTATATATAAAAAAAAAAAAAAAAAAAAAAAGGAAAGGAAAACTGAAATTGAAATATATTCACTATGACATACCTAAATGTCATATTTTCACAAATTAACATTCTTTTTCCTCATTTCTCACTCAGTATTTTAAGCAAGAAAACATAATTTTGCACCTACATCTTCTCCCCAAAGGGAACAAACAAAAATAATTTTAAAACATGAGATGAAGTTGATAAACACAGCTCTTAGTTCAGGTTGTTGGAATCTCTGGAGACCTCTACTACAGCCTTTTACTCAAAGCAGAGTCAACTAAGATCATATCAGGTTTCTTAGGGCTTTATCCAGTTGGGCCTTGAAGACCTCCAAGAATGGAGGCTTAGCAGCCCCTCTGGGCAGCTGGCTCCACCGCTCAACTGTCCTCAACCTGAACAAACTGTTTCTTATATGCAGTCTAAACCTCTCATTTCAACTTATGCCTATTAGCTCCCATTCTCCTACTGTGCACTACTATACAGAGCCTGACTGTCTTCTCAACAACCTCCTCCAGAAATTGGGGGGCTGCCAACATGTCCACCAGAAGTCACCTCTTCTCCAGGATGAACAAGCCCAGGTCACTCAGCTTCTCCTCACCTGGCCAGCACTCCAACCACAGCCACCTTGATGGCCCTCCCCTAAACTCAGTCCAATTCATTAACATCTAGTTTTTACTTGGGGATCCAGAACTGGATGCAGTACTCCAGGGGCAACCTAGTAGAGAGGGATAATCATGTCCCTCTGCACAACACTTCTGGTAATATATCCCAGGATGCTGTTGGCCACTGCCTTTAATGCCAGGACACGTTGCTGACTCATGTTCAGTTTGTCGTCTGCCAGGCCCACCAGGTTCTTCCCTGCACAGCTGCCCCCAAGCCAGTTAGTCCCCAGCCTGCACTGTCACAAGGGGACAGTTCTTTCCAAGTGCAGGACTCGGCCTTTGTCCTTGCTGAATTTCAAAGTTCCTGCTGCCCAATCCCTCCAGTCTACTTAGGCCCTTGATGGCAGCTCTGCTCTTTAGCATATTGACTTGCCCCCCCAGTTTGGTGTCATCTGTGAACTTTAAGAGTGAGCTCTAAATCACCTCCTGCAGGTCATTGACAAAGATGTTAGACAGGACAGATTCCAGGATAGGCCCTCGTGGCACTCAGTCCAAGCAGGCACATTGCTGAACACACCCATCTGGTACATCCAAACTGAGCATTTAATAAGCAGGCTGGATTCCAAGGCTTAAGAACACAAGTATAGCAACATATCCAAATTCAACAGTTATTCAAGTCATAGAAATCAGCTTTTAGGGTGGTATTTACGTGACTTTAACATGTAAGTCTAGTCACCATAGATTTCCTTTACAATTAGCAGAGAGAAAAAAAAAAATCAGTGCAAGAGAGGGACCAGTAGGTTGGCAAGACTGAAGAAAAAAAAAAAAAAAAAAAAAAAAGAACTTTGATACAACTGAGTGTTGACGCAGTAGAGAAAGTCCAGTGGGGGAGCACTAAAGCACTAAGAAAGTTGCAAGTTGCTTAAGCAGTTGGAGGTACTGGGAGATATACAAGGAGAGACTGAAGGAACCGGGTTTAGTCTGGAAAAAGAGAGAGAGAGAGAGAGAGAGAGAGAAGGTTAAGGGGGAACAGGTTCCCAGTCACTGAATTCAATGAGTTAAAGGTGAGCTGTAGAGAACGTGGCACTGGAGTCCTCTCAAAGGTGCGCAGCAAAAGGACAAGAGACAATGGTCACAAATCGTCACACTTAAAACGCTGATCAGACAAAAGGAGAACAATAATCAAAGTGAGGATAGTTCAGCACTGAAAAAGGTGCATGGAGAGGCTGTAAACTGTCCATCCTTGGACATTTCCAAAACTCAACTGCACAGGCCCTGATCAATCTGATTTAGCTTGGAAGTGAGCCCAGCTTTGAGCCAAGGCTTAGACTAGCGACTTCCAGAGGGCCCTGCTAGTCTAAATTTTTCTGTGATTCTGTGAGAAAGGCCCCTTCACCGGGTGATTCATCATGTCTTAAAATAGGTGTCTAAAATAAATTAGATGAATCACCATCTGGTGGTGCCTGTGTTTCACTGAACTTCACTGCATATATTCTCCACTGAATACAAAGGCAACCTAAGCTGACCGGCTATGATTACACATCTTAAAGAGATATGTCTGTAATGTGAAAGAGATAAGGCTCATCATTAGTGATTTGTGCCCCCAAAAGATAAAGTTCTTGTCTTATTTCTATTTTACCATTTTAAGGTGGGAACAACGTTCTTAATAGTCAGCCTCTTAATTTTGGATGAAGGTGTAGGAGACCTTTGCATAACACATAAAAAATTAAAAATGAGAGTAACTTAGAATTTGACCTACACAGTTCAATATTTTGTTGCAGTAAGAACTCCATAATGCAATGGCTACAGTTTTACAATCAGTTATACGGATTATAATCTATGTAGTAGCTTTGTCTTGAAATACAGCTGACTAATTAGAAGCTGATAGCATTTTTTTCCTTAGCATGAGGATATTTCTAGTTTGATAGCTTTATGTTAAAACCATAACGGGTAAAGGAGAAATGGGTTTAATGTTCAAGTCATCTAGAAAAAAAATACATTTTTCTTATTTTATGTACTGTAAATTATTTAAGAACTTCAGAGATGTTTGAAAATTTATTTGACAAAAAAAAATGACATGAACATGTACAAACACAGTTGAAGTTCTAGACATAATTTTTCCTTAGAAACAGTCTTCAGCTAGAACACATTTCCTCTGAACTTGGAGGGAAAGAAAAAATGTAAATAATAAAGAAAAATTAAGTCTTCTTTCAGACCAATCAATTATTCCAATTATTATACCAATTATTTTCAAAACAATTTTATCATCAGAACAATTTCATTGCCTTTCATCTGAAAAGCTGAAATTTAACGGTAAGTATTATACTAATTAAAAGAGTCAAATTAAGTTTGCTGTTATTTTTCCTCTTCTCTTTTTAACAGTATTTTCATCTCTTGCCCTGCAACAAGATTGTATTAGGGACCTGGACACCACCCATGTGAATTCAATCACGAAACATAAAACAGGCAGTATTTATTTATACTGTTAAGTGTTTTGTTACAAAGGAAAGGGAAGGTCAGAGAGCATATCGTGGGATATACACATTGATTGAAAAGCAAAGTTAATAAATATTAACTTTTGCTTCTCATTTCTTCAGTTTTCCTTCAATAGGGTTTTTACTTTTGATAGACAAACTTGAAACACCTCAGCGTTTATATGCAGCAGTTTGAAATGATAAAGCTTCCAAACAACATTGAAACTTTTGAAAAGCACTTACATGTTGAAAATGTAACTTAGACACTCAACTCCCAACAGCAAGTGTAGAAACCCAGCCTTATTGCTTTTCATGGTTAAGAGGCCATAGCAACCTACATCTTTCACTAGGAAACTTCCCCAGACACCTTCAGTCTATAGTCACATTTACAGCACTGTCAAGCATTCACATCTAGAGTTCCATTTTCTGGATAACTTGAAGACAGTTGCGAGACTACTTTAACTCACACCTTCATCAAGGGATTCCATTAGCAGAAACGGCAAGCAGTAGAAGGGCCGAACTTCCCTGTTAGCCATGCCCTTCCTTTGTAAAGGCAACAGAAACCAGGATGAGCATATCATGCCCTAGTTTTCCAAAGACAACAGGAAGATAACTCTCTTTAGCCAGCCCATAAAGTGAGTCAGATGTGAAAGCTGTATTTTTCTGAGTAGGCTTCCTTGTACTGACCCTGAACCCATACCCCAAAAAAGCTTTCTTGAGCTGAGATCTTCAACTGAGATAAACATCAATACATAAGTAAGAGTTAATTTTCCCCTCTTTAATATTGAAAACTTACCAGAGGCAGTAAGAAGTCATGCTCTGTGACAGTGAAGGTAAACATTTCCTCAGAACAAAGTATACAGATAAACAAATATTTGTGGTCTTGGAAAAAAGCAAAACACATCTAATTAATTAATTTATTTTTTTAATACCCAAAGCAACATTCCATTCCAATAGACAACTAATTCCTCTACACCTTTTGACTTTTATAGGACTGTAATATGCTGAGATTCAGAGTATACAATGGAAAAGAAGAGGACAACAAATACAGCTAGACATTTTGCAGTAACCACATGCAGTGAAAAATAGTGGATTTTTAGATGGATGCTTTGTAAGATACCTCCATGATCACTGTAACAACTAGGATACTGTATCGGTGGTATATAAACAGGATATAAACAGTTTATAGGGAGAGCAGTTATCAGACCAACCAATAAAGACAGAAAATGGCACAGCTTTCACATACTCATTTTTGTGTTCTGAAGGTTTTTCTGCTGGAGTAGAAGTACTTTATAGTGTACAGAAATGCAAAATAAATGTTAACATATATAGTACAGAATTAATTCTCAAAAGACACTAATGTACTTTTGATGCATGGCACATCTGTAGCCATGTACAGACCCATTACTAGTCAGTTATATAGATGCACGAACACACGTTTATATTGTACCACAAGATTTTAATTCCAGGTATTTGAGAACCCAGGAGGCACAGTAAGAACTCCTATTAAGGAAAAGGAGTTTTAACACACATGGTAGTTCTATATTTAACTATGACTTTCTTTTAAAATCTATAGATACAAACCTTTCAATGTGTACTTTGCAACAAAATTCTCAAGAAAACAATATTCTTGAATTTACTAAAGCAAGTCTACATATTATAGCTGTCAACCAATAAACACATAGGGACACTTCATAGGTTCAAACATTCATTAGAAATGTTCTATTTTCAGTCATATCTTTCCCATTACCTTCTCAAAGGTTTCAACTCATATATTCCCCAGCAATGGGTGGGCTTACATGCCCCAGCTTAAAATTGATTCTGAATTTTTACTCCAAACATAAAGAACTCCACTCCACATAGCATAACAAAAGCATAAATTACAACAGTGCACCCTTCATTTCAGATCTACCACAGCAAAATAAGATATTTATTTGAGAAAATGCACTCCCATGAATGCTTATGGGGAAGCAGCTAAATCCTAGTTAATAGCAACCCTATGCATGCATGTGTGTATTTTGCCACATATGGTGGAAATTCGGGTCAGAATTAACGATTAAGGCAGCAGAGTTAAGAGAGCCAAATTTGAAACCTGTTCACAAGTGGGTTTTACATTCAAACAGGTAACTGCAGCAAGGTTCTGCAAGATGTGTCCAGCTTTGTCCAGCACTCCTCTTTTCCAAACAACTTACTGCAGGACACAAAAGAACATAATTCGCTCCCTATCCAACAGGCTGCCAGCGCTTCTGAATTAGCTATTAACCTTATTAAAAAAGTAAGAAGTTAAATGGACTTCAGTTTTGCCAGAACAAACCCAGAGGGAAATTGAAGGTATTTATAATGGAAAGTTTGAAGGACATTTTGAAAGAACCATAACAACCCTTATGGGGTAAAGACCTGAAAGTTTATACAGAACATTATCCTCACTGTAAAACATTCTAGGTTAATTTTAAAAGAAAACCCATAAAATAACATTATTTTTCTACTGAATAATTAATGTCATCAAAGAAGGTCTATAGAACTGTATTGGTTACTTGTCTAATAAATTCAGCATAACTTTTTCCTAAAGGAAATGTCATCTTTCCTATACATACTAAAAAGTTCCCTTCTCCACGTTCCAGAGGAGATTCTCCCAAAGCCATTTTCCCTTTCATTAATTGGATATCCAGCATCCAGCTGTTTGGTACATCCCACAGAGGAGAGGAAGTTCCCTGGCCACAAAGAACGACCCAAAATTAGAGCATAACCATGGAACACTGCAGTTGGAGAGAACGTTCAAAAAGGTCAATAGCAACTAAGGACAAGCAGATTCTATAGAAGTCTATGACAAAACCACCAAAAATAAGATTTTACAGTTGACTGCTCTTTCACCCTTGGAACATTTAACATTTCAGCTATGCAAATATGAAAACTTTATTCTTTTACAATTAACAATGACCAAGACACACGTTTATTCTCAGTAAGCACCAGTCTCTGCTCCAGAGGAGTTCTGTTGGCTAATTGTAAAATAGGAAATTACTCAGTATGAACAAAAAGATTTAAGAGTCTGGGCTTTATTTTAGAGCATTTAGACTTCTATATTGACACATACCCAATACTGTCAGATCTTATTTTTCTTTTGAGCAAGGAACTATGAAATATTGTTTCGTATGTGAGAATGTGCATAACACATCTGGTTTTAAAAGAAGTTTGCCCATGCTTTTCCTATAACAAGGCCAAATCAAAAACTACAGGGGAAGGCTCTTAGAATTTTGAATGAGTTGTAGTCTTGTGAATATCCTCAAGCATGTTCAGTCAGATTTAATCCTGTATTCTGGGAAAATATTTTTTCCTGTATTGTTTCTAGTACTTTGTGTTGACAGCTCTTGTGCTTTATTATATTCTCTGTCTTACCCTGAAATGCCATCCTATTTTGCATGACTGAAGTTTTGAAAGCTCTAATTGATTCATTGTAACTACAGTTAAAATCATCACGTATTATGTTATGTTATGAGAAGTCCCCGTTTCCCTCAAATAGAAGGGGGGAAAAAAAGCCATAATTATGAAAGAGAAAGAGAAGAGGCTTATATAAAATTTCCTTTTGCCTGGCTTAGCTATCCAAAACTTTTTCCACTGTAATCTCACAGATGAATAGAAAACCCACTTTAGGGCTTCCTTACAACTTCTAGTGGTTAAACGTTAGCAAGATCCCAGTACTTGCTCTCTAAATGGGGCAATTTTGCGCTATAACAAAGTCATCATCATTTCACTTCAGCAAATTTTACTAGTCCTGATTGTGGGTGTGTGTGTGGGGGGGGGGGGAGAAAAAAAAAGTCCAACATTTGTTTTCTCAAGGTTTGGAACAGTAAAATGATGAAAAGTTCGTTTAACAGACATTAAAAATAGATAACAATACTCAGCAATAGTTAAGTAAATAAAACTGCCATTTATCAAAAAACACACAGACAGAAAGACAACCTGCAATTCAGGCAAGCATTTCAGAATATAAAAAATTACTCTGAGTCAAAAAAAAAAAAAAAAAAGAGAAAAAGTACCACCAGATTTTCAAAACCCAGGTCAAAACCAATCTTTTCAATCTGTATGAAGTCCAAAGGCATATTGACATCTCAGTTCATGAATGCAGCTTTTAAGCACCACTGACACATAAATAATAAACCACTGGATGCATACAGAAGGCAAAGGCTCAAGAGTAAAATGAAGAGACTGAGCCATTCAGCAAAAGCTTTGGTGATTTTCAGACCCAGGCCCTAACCCTCCACCCAAACTTTGCAGAAACTACTCCAGCATTTTGGCCTGTGTTCAGATATGTAAAAGAGCATGATGCTGCAGCACAGAATCCCAGAGTAACAGGGATAAAAGCTCTAGACTTCTGTTTTTATAAAGTCACTCTTAAAAACTTACAAAATAGAAATTTATGTACTTTCTAACAGTAAAACAAGTCCGATTACCACAAGCTATGAATTCTCTAACAGAAGCCAGCACCTGACAAAGCTCCTTTTCATAGTAACAGACACAGCGGAATCGAAAACCCTGAAGACAGGTTGTAGCACTGGTATATGTAAAATGGTATGAATTCCATAAGCTATATGAAATAGTTCTGAAATGTTTATAAGCAAGCTTTAATAGGAACAGGATGTGTACAGTTGAACAGTGTAATATTTCATTAGATATTCCTCTTTTTTTTCCCCCAAGACAATTGGCGAGGATTACAGCATGTTTCAGCTGCTTCCACCCTTCCTACATTTTAACAGTGTTTTCTGCAATATACATGTGCTGCATCAAATATTTTAAAACAAGCACGCAGGGTCTGATTCAAAGTCCGCTGAAGAAGTCAGTAAGAGTTGTCCACTAAATTCAGTGGGCTTGTAGAAACATTATTGACAATCAACATTTTGATAAATTTACACCATTTCCACTTTGCTTCTCACAAAAAGCAGTTTGATTTAGCCTTCCAAATGAGTTTTGTTTGTTGATTTGTTTAAGATACCAACACAGACTCAGCACCAACCAGAGTTAAATAAAAGAAATGAAAAAAAGAAATTCACTTCCATTTTGCTTTGGATGTTGCACCTCTTGAGTCTGAGGAGGCAAAAAAAGCCAGTTACTATGAGAGAGTTTTCTAACACCAAGTCAGTTTCGACAGCAATAAGCAAGATGAATTTCCTTCATTTCACAGTTAAAAATGGAAGATAATAAATTTGGAAACCAGTTGTAATCTGAGCAATCCTTCCAGTTTCCAGCAATTAAAATGGATATTATGCTACACTGACATGCTTCCAACTAGGATATAAATGCTTTTTTGTCCATATAGGGCTACTTTCTGTGGTGACATAAAACTCAACACAAGAGGGAAGTTCCAAACATGGGCTTGGTCCTATCGCAGACTTTCATAAGGGTTCACTAAGGCAAGTTAATTCTTAAAACAGAAAGGAAGCCAATAATTGATCTAAGACTTAAACAAATAAGCAAATGCATCCTTCCCCCTAAATAAATAAATAAGTCACTGCACCCACCCACCCACATATATCCATTGAATCTGTAATTGCCAACCCTGATCATCTGCACCTTCTGTCAAGAAGCAAGGTGCTATGCCTCTGCCAACATGAAGATAAAAGGGAGAGGGAAAGAAATGGTTAAAGCTTGGGGGAGAAAAGAAGACAGCAGTGAATCTCCCATCCCCCTTTTAGAAATAGGATTCTGGAGACAGAAGTTTCAGTGGGGTGTTGTGGTAGATCTATAAGGAAATAGTGCAAATGAATGCCCCAACAAACCAGGCAATCCCAAGCACTCGTAACTAATCAATTTTGTTCCCAATGCAAGAGTGATGTGATAGGACAAAACAAAAGGAAGAAATATTTTAGTAAAGGTTTAGTTTTTAAGGAAGGAATATCTTCAGGAACTCATTGCCATGTAATAGCACCAAAGGCAGCAATTATGTCTTTAATCCGTCTTTTCCTCCCTCCCTCTCCCACCAATGCAAACCAACTCAAGAAACTTATTTCCCATGCAGTTGCACTGAGGTCATCATGAGTTTAGTGTCAATCAAAATTGCTAAATGTGAACAATGAGAATATTTACTCAAACCAGGCAGGAGCAATCTTTCCACTCTGGAGTAGAGATCAATCCTTTGCTGACAGGTGTCAGGAACTGCCCCCATCATCCTGTTTACCCACAGAGGAATTTCTCGACTGTTCTTTGGGAGCATCTGAGACTTCTCAAGACTGCAGTTCTATCAGCTGTCCAACACCAACTCTTTTGTCCCTGAGGAGTCAAGGCTCCGTGTCTCAACTACAACTTTTTGGGGAGCCAACTGCTCTCAGCAGCACACAAGGGCACTGCTGTGGCACTGACAGGAATGGCAGTGCTGTTTGTGGATTCCCCAGGTGACTTCTCATAGTACCCAGTTCTGGCTTGAAAGCTTCCCGCTGCACGGTTTTCCCTGCTTAGCAGGATAAAGCTGATGGGGGAGCAGTATGACTGCAGCAGAATACATAACAGTAATGTGTCAGACTATCTAATAAGTTAAAAAAAGAATAGCCTAACTTTATGCTCAACACCTCTCTCTCTGGCTGTTCTTGGCACACTATTTTTATATGTATTAGAATAAAAAAAGTTTACAATGTGTTCACTATGCTAAGAGCCAAAGTGAGGCCATCCTTAAAATATGTTCAGTTTCCTACTCCCAACCAACTGCTCCTAGATTAATCTCTGCAACTAGAATCTTCGGATGGAGCTTTAATTTTTCATAGATTTTTTGTTTTAGTCAATTAGAATTATAGAGGAGCAAATGCAAAGGCTGACCTATAATTAAAGCAAACACCCCCCCCCCCACACACACACACACACACACAAAAGCAGAACAACCTCTGAAGAGATGTTGTATTATACCTAGAAGAAGTTAGGGACTGGAGGACTGCATATATTTCTCAGAACGAGTCTAAGGTGCTGATCATGAATTAAGAGAAAGAACACCTCAGATCTGAAAAGGATGGTAAAACACACAAGAAAGACTACAGCAAAGAGAGAATAACATCAAACTGATTTTGACAAGATGTACTCTACTCTTAATTTGTCTGAATGTTCTTTAATTGCTTTTGCTTTTCTAAAGTATCCTGCTTGAACAACACTGCTGTGAGGAAGTCGTAAAGCTTTGGTACCATCAAGACCATGTTCCACAATTATTTTTATGGCATATCAGTTTGTCCAAGTAATCTAGCTAAGTGAAATGCTACTACATGCTGCTATACTTTATAACATGACTGGAAAACTCTAGATAGAACCAAAATTTTCTGACAGATTGTCAGCAATATCAGATTCTTGTTCATCATTGCACAATAAATGTACAGACTTGACTGTTTTCTTATTGTAAAAAAAATAGCCCATAAAAACCAGTAAGAGTACAGGAAGTGCATTTCAATGTGACTACAATACTTCTGTTGGGTAAATTAAGTCACAGCCTTTGGCCATAACATGACCCAAAGTATGTTGTAATGGTCCACAAATTAAGTGCCTTCTATATGTTATGACTTAGGTATGTACTGCGAAACTTGGCTTCATCATACTTCAAAATATCAGAAGAGAAACACTTATGTCTTCTGACAGAATGCTTTATTAAAAATAATGATGTTTCAAGAACTTACAATATTTGCAGGAAAGACCATTTCAGCAGGGAAATACATCTTTGCAGCATTTATAGTTTTACAGTGAGGGAAGTTACTTTTTTTTTTTTACAAAAAAAAAAAAAAAGCACAACAAAACTTACCAGCCTACACAAATATGTTCTGGTCCTCTCTTCCTACAATATAAGAATCCCCCTTCTGCACACACATGCACACAGAGCTAGACAAGTTCTCACACACACGTCCTTTGACACAAACACTCTTGCCTCTGCATGCTTGCACACAAACACTGTGCTCACATGTTAAGCTTCTCACACGTAATCAATCCTCTGAGCTCTGGCACTCTCTCTCACGAACACAGACGTGCTTCATACCTTCTCCTGCATTAGAAAACCATGTGAACCATCTGTCACTATTTAATCTCCCACCCCAAGCCAGCCAAATATGCCCCATCTCAGCCCCAGGCACCCCAATCAGCCTTTCTAGCAATACACTCCTCACAAGCAGACCATTCTTTCAGCTACTCCCTACCTAACATTAACCAGTTTTCCACTCTCTTTCCCTTTCACCGCCGCATGCCGTGTAGAAGAAGGAGCTATACCACTGCCCTTGCCAGCAGTCAGGTCTTGATCAATCCAGTGCTGTGCACAGCAGAGCAGGGACCAAAAGATGCTTTGTAGTGTGCAACATGCCAAAAGCTAGCCACTGAGATCAGTAGGCACCACAGGTTTCCCTCTCGGTAAATAAGTTCACCCTATTCTTTAACTGGATGCTTGGGTAAGTGAGCAGAAAGAAAGAATCTATAAAAAAATAAAAATTTAGTAATCACACGAGGAACAGAAAAGACCTAAACCTCAAAACTTCAACTGAATATACTTTCATTTCATAGATAAAAAAAGGAAGAAAGGACAATTTTAACATTTGGGGCAAGCACTTCAAAATGCAGCCTAAGGAGAGAATAATGTAAGAAAGGCCTAAAAGCTCTGGATCAAGTACGTAAAAGACAGGCCAGCCAAAACACTGAATTAAGGAGAAAGACCTCTGTGTTGATAGGGCCCTCAAAAGTCCAGCCGAAGGCAGCGTGCTGGATGTTGGAGGAATGGGATCAAAAGCCAGGCTTAAGTACTTTGTGCATTTCAGGGAAAGCTCTAGTACAGCCCCCCCAACCAGTGCAGAAGGTTGCTATTACTCACAAAGATGTTTATGAAAGACCTCTCCAGCTTAAATGTCACTTTAAACGGCTTCTCTTTCTCTCCCCAGATGCAGAACAGAAGTTCACATCTGCACTTTGTACCGGAGATACTGCTCATCATACTGGTGGTGATACTGCCACACGGGAGCTTACGCTAGTCCTGAAGAACTGGTGCAAATTCATACCTGGGGACAGAAGCATAAACAGAGACACAAACCTCAGCATCTCAAATACTGAGAAGTCTCCAAACTCAGGACTAAGCCGTGGGGTTTCTGCTTAGCACAGGGTGGAACAAACTGCACAGTTTAAGAGGGGCCTGCATCCATCCAGAACCTCGTTTTACTTAAACATTCACATTATTGCCAGGGTTTGTTTGTTTTCACCTTGCAAACTCTTTGAAGAAAGAACTGTTATGAGACCTGTATCGGTACAGCACTTGGCATGATGGCATCTACCAAGGCTGTGACTTACAGCAAAGGGTGTGGGGTCCCAAGAAGATGGGGGAAAGGAATCCACTTTCCACTTTTAGGAGATGGTGCCAAAGTTGGGAATCTCTTCAGGCAAACACATTTTACACAAAAGAAAAACTACCCACAGGGGAAGTTGTCATTCAACAGCCTATGAACCATACTTTTCCAGCAGGACTAGCAAGCCACCCTTACACATTTCTGCAAAACAAGTTTTGTGGCAA
Source organism: Aythya ferina (assembly GCF_964211825.1). Lineage (NCBI taxonomy): Eukaryota > Metazoa > Chordata > Aves > Anseriformes > Anatidae > Aythya > Aythya ferina. The sequence goes on along the minus strand of NC_140298.1, from coordinate 46,075,931 downwards.
GACAAAACTGAAGAAGTGTACAAGATGACCTCTGTATATCAGACGTTGTTGAAAGCAAAGCCCCTAGAAATGACCACCTGTCTTCAATACATATTGCAAGAGGTATGAGTACACATATGCAGTGATACGAGCAGACTCCAGGACAGAAAACAGAAACGTGTCTGCTCTGTGACATCCTGACCTCAGTAAAATTGGGGATCATATTTTTTCCACGACATCACATTTCTTTTATAATTCACACCAGGCAGCACAACTCACCTAACTGTTAGTTTCTACTAGGGCACAGACACCACATGGAGAAAACCTGTGCAAGTAAGAAGGACTATTAAAACTCTCAGTGAAATAAATGCCATGAGGACTGTAAGCAACAGATGAAAGAAGCATTATTCCATAGTGTTGGAACACCAGAAAAGCTGGACCTCCTACCAACCGCTTGGACATCCAGTGAAGTTGCCAAGAAATGGCAAGTAACATTTCTCAGGAGAGACTGTATTTTGTCTCTTCTTAGGATACAAGAAAAACCTAAATAACATAAGTTGAGAAGCATCTAATCTTCTCTTTTCCAATGCTGTCCTGACAATGTCCTGACAACAACTACAGGCAGAATCTACCTCTTCAAAATCTACTTACACCTGAAAACATGAAAGGAACAAAAACCCTTAAGAGACCATCTTGTCTCTTAAGGGAACTACCATTAGCGATGGTGCTTCTTCAGCAGATAGTTCCAGTACACACAACAGAAGGCATGTCTCACATGTCCATATTATTAATAATAATAATAATAATAATAATAATAATAATAAAACACCACATCTCCCTTTCTCTCATCTCATGGTGATCCAGAGGACTTTCCACAGAGGAAGGGGTTGTTTATACTAACTGTCTGTCACTTAGGCAAGAAGTAAGAGAAGTCAGTAGCCATGATATAAAACATCTGTTTGAGCTACCATAAAATAAATGATCCAGTACTGGAAGCAAAAAAAAAAAAAAAAAAAAAAAAACCACGACTGACTTCCAGAATAACACGAAGATGAAACTGCCAAAATAGAAAACATGCCTGTTTGCAACTGCTGCTAAAGAAAGAAGCCCACTCACAATAAGGATAATCCAGTAATTTGCCTTCTGCAGGGAAAGGACTCTCACAACACATACAAGGTGTTTGAAATGTGAAATTTCCATGGAAAAACAGTGACAATATTCAAATGCTGTACAAGTTTACTACAAAATAAATAAATAAAATGTTCAACAAACAGTTATTAAGCAGTGTATTCAAAATGAATATTTTTTCCCATAGCGTTGCTTAGAATCTCATGCCACAGCCAACTCAATCACCTTAACCAACACACCAAGAATATTCATAGTAGGCCCCTCACCACCTCATGCAAGGGTGAGACCCTTGGATGAATGGTGGATGAATGTTCATCCCAATCTTGTTTTCCCAAGCAGTATCAAACTGGTGCTCTAGTGCAGTTACGTAGAACCCAATTGTTCTGGCCAATGGAATACCTCTAACTTTGATGGCTGTCACTAAGTAAGGATGTGACTTAACATCATGTACTATATTCTGTGCCATGTCAAAAAGAACAACAGTAATTTCAGAAGTAAAATTCTATTACTACATATGCTCCAATTCAAAGTATTGCACTTAACTCATGATTTGGAAAACAAGGCTGTATATCAATATATGATGAATTACCAACTTAAAATCAGTTCTTGTAGGCTAGCAGAAATCACAGAATCACAGAATTGTCTAGGTTGGAAGAGACCTCAAGATCATCAAGTCTAACCTCTGACCTAACACTAACAAGTCTTCCATTAAACCATATCACTAAGTTCAACATCTAAACATCTTTTAAAGACCTCCAGGGATGATGACTCCACCACTTCCCTGGGCAGCCCATTCCAATGCCCCACAACCCTCTCAGTAGAGAAGTTCTTCCTAATATCCAACCTAAATGTCCCCTGGCACAACTTTAGCCCGTTCCCCCTCATCCTGTCACCAGGCACGTGGGAGAATAGACCAACCCGCAACTCACTACAGCCTCCTTTTAGGTACCTATAAAAAGCAATAAGGTCGGCCCTGAGGCTCCTTTTCATCTTTATCATCTTCTTTAAGAAGAAAAAAAAAAGTAAGAAATAAAATTATTGCATATTTCTACAAACACCTACTACTCAAAGTATCTGTTCTGGTAGTTGGATGAGTTCTGTCCTGCAGTTAACCAATACCATCAGTCAAGCTGACAAATTCTGAAACAAGAGAAAGAAAGGCAAAAGCAGCCATTTCACAGAGAGAGCTAAGACTTAACAAGTGCAGCAAATCATAAACTATCTTATTACTATACGTATATAAACTCACTCCACTCTTGTAATCATTTCCAACATCCTTTCAGAACATCCTTCAACTCTTACTAAGCATCATCTGCTCCACCTGGATAATTCAATTGACTTTTTTGAGCAGGTGTTTCTCATTTTCTGCTACCTGACAGAAAAACTCCTGAGTTTAAGTTATTTTAAAATACAAATGTCCAAATGCAACACACCACTATGTGGATATGATAATTAGGTTTGCAGAATTAGATAAAGATGACATCACAAGTCATCTCTTCTTCCTTCTTCAGTTCCTAACCCTGCTTCTTACCAAGTCCCAAATCTGACAAGATGGTGGTCATTCATCTAGAAAGCAAATTGTGAGCAAATCGGGCTAGATTTAGAAAGAGGAGAAAAGACAAGAGAAAACAAGATGAGCAAAGATAGGTGTAATTATGACAACCTGTAGCCAGCACAAAAAGATATTTGGGTTTAGTTCAGCACTGCCTGGTTATCTTTGTACTCTTCAATGCTTAGCAAATTGTGAGAGAACATCTGCTGGTACCAATCTCACCCAGCTGATGAAACAGCTGAAGAAGTTAATAGCTTCTGACCTCAGCTGAGGGGCTGGTCACGGTAGCATAAGACTCACTACATCTGGTCATCATTTAAATAAAAGTAAGCGGAGACTTCTGAGACAAAATCTGACATGTAAATAAAAGAAACAAAAAGCTAATTACAAAAAAAAAAAAAAAAAAAAGTGTAGGCATTTTGTTATATCAAACTACAAAAACATGCAAGGATTTAGTTTTAACTTCTGGAGTTTTACAAATGCCATGCTCCAGACTGAATCCATCTCTAATAACTCTCAGTACAACAGCTGCACAGTTGAACACCATTTCTAACAACACCAGCATAGCATTCACTTTTATGCAAGTATCTGAAGTAGATAAGAAGTTACTTAATGTCCCTTATTATTTTCTAATAAAATGTGAAAAGTTAAGAATACTGAAAGTTACTGAAAAGTAGAGCCGTGCCAGCAGTTTCCAGTGATGTCCTTAACATGATTTTTCCTCCAAGTGACATCCAAGTAGTTACAGAATTTATATATTCCAGCCCAGCACTCTGGGCTGGAATATATAAAAAACAAACTTTGTGTACCATGTGGTACTCCAGAGACATCTGAAGGATGGAAGAAATGGTTAAGAAAAATCACCACATTGTACTACTTTATCACAGCACTAATTTAGGTTTCCTAATTTAGGCATAAGCAATTGGAGAGAAGGAAAGCACAGCCAGTGTCCTGCCACAGAACGTGAAGAGTCATTTTAGAGACAAAAAATAAAAAGGGAGGATCCAAGATCAAACACCAGAAATATGGTGAAGGGTGCAATGAAGTCACAGCATTCCCTGTTTGGAAACTTTCCAGCATTTCCATACTCAATAAATCTGTCTAGAAACATATATTGTGTCTTTATTGTGAGGAAGCAATTTAAACTTGTGTTTCAAGAGTCATACTGAAACACACACACAAATTTTACCCACCACAACAACCAATAGATCTCCAAACAGAGATATTAGAAAAAAAAAAAAAAAAACACCTCTATATTAAACGTGTGCTACTCCTAGAGTCTTATCTGTGTCCTCCTCAGTAGTACTTAACCAAGCCCCTTATCTGTGGTCAGTTCCCCTGCTTGATGCTAAAAAAAATACAGTAAATCATCACCATGTGGATTTGTTCTCCCTCCACTAGATTTACTGGGCAGCAGCAAGCAAACAAACAGCCCCAAACATCCTAAAACAGTACTCCCTCACTATCAACACAAGGTCTCTCTAAATACCCCAACGAGGTGCTTCAATTACTGAATGATTTTTTTCTTTTCTTTTCTTTCCTTTTTTTTTTTTTTTTTAATGAGACTTTTCACAACAGAATAAAGGATGAACATTTTGAGTTTATCTTAAAGAAGAGTACATTCAAGCAATAAAAGAAGAAATAATGATCAAACAAGATGTTCTGTATGCTTAATACAACTACTTTCAGAAATAAATAAATAAACTGACTTTTGCTTTTAGTAAAAAGAGACAGGTTATTAAAGTCAATGAAACAGAGTCACCCTCAAACACCAATATAGTGCAAAGGACCACCTTACCATACCAGGATGGGCCAAGATCTATGTCCCAGCTGAGTTTGTATAAACTAACTAGTACCATTCAGGCTGAGTTATGACATACCTACACAGACTTGAACAGTCTATGTGTGTGTTTGCAAACAGAGGCAATTGCAGCAAAGGTCACCAAAGGCCGTCTAAGATATTAGGTGGTTTGCCATGACTATGAACATAAAACATGGCAAAAGACTTTTTTCTGAGCTTTTTTGACTTAGAAGCTCTGAAGAAAAACATTCGAGCCCAATCCTGCTTCAGTGCGTTTGGCTTTAGATATTTTCCTCTCACCTACATGTCCTTTTCCATCCCACAGTTTGAACAGCAACGTTATCACAAAGCACAGATGCAGCTGAGTACCACAGAGACAGGCATTTTTGATGAAAATGGAAATAGTACCAGAAAACGGCACATAAGGGAGACGGTAGGAGCACAGAGACAGAACTTTCTTGCCTGTACTCCCTGCCTACTTTGCTGGCCCATCACAACACAGTCTGTCCCATTTGCTGCTTCCCTTCTGTCCCCTCCTGGTTGTCTGCTCAGGACTTCTTAGTATTTCTTCATGGCAAAGAAAAGTACTGTGCATACAAATGGCTTGCTGGATTACCAAAACAGAGAAGAGATTCATAAATAGAGGGAGACATAGAAGGAAGAGCTCAATGACTTGAAAGAAATACCACCACACAAAAACTGAAACAAGCCATTTTAAAGAAACCAGCCCTGTACGTGTGTGTCAGATTTACAAGACTGCAGGCTCCTTGGAGCAGGGACCACGCAAGACAAGGTGCTTATTCAGTGCTCAAGTACAAGCTTGCCATCAGCTGAAGCTGCCTTTGGACATGACCTCACTCTAAAAACATCCCCCTTCATCACAGTGGTCCTTGAAAACTGCCTCCTGGATAGTTGATCCTTATTATGGATTTCACAGTAGCTATCGAGTATATTTGTGTCTTTTTTTTTTAAAAAAAAAAAAAAAAAAAAAAAGAGAGAGAGAGAAAGAGAGATACCTGGGGAGTAGCAGGGGGAGAGAAGTAAAAAAGCACGTCTGAACAGATGATCTCTACCGTCCCCCCCTCCTGCTGCTAGAAGCTTCCCACTCAGCTTCTGCTCCTATTTGTTCATCTTTTTTTTCTGGCAAGAACTGCTCTTAACTGTGTTAATTTTCCTTTTTGTGGGTTAATGTTGGGTAACGTGCTTGCAATTGCCCACAACTAATAGATTTCCAGTGACTGACTTTACTGCACTCATGGCAGTAAGTAGGGCACATTTCTTCATCCGGGGTCATTTTAAGGGATTCCAGAAAGTACCTTCAGACATTTCATGGCTTCATTTAAAGAGCTACTTTCCTGGTTCCATGCAGGATTTTGAGCAGGAGGACAGTATCTTCAAAGGGAGGTCACTATCCCCCTGAATATTAAGTGAGAACCATTTCAAGAGTTTGTACAAAGCATGAAGCATGACCTTTTTTCATTTATTTATTTAAGGCTAAACTTGGCAGATATGAAAATATCCAACTGTAGTTAGACAGCCATGATCTCAGCCTCTGGCTGTGCAAAGACATCTTAAATCTGTAGGTTCTGTGCAGATCCAGGGGATTTTGCCAAAATCTTTCCTGAAAAAAAAATAAATATTCCTTCATGTTGAGCTTTACAATTTTTATTCCTCTCTCCTTCATAGTCTATTATAATCCCAAATTAAAAATACATAATGCTTTAGGATTAGCGGTGCTTATTCTGCAGATTCCCAGCCAAAAATGACTGCTATCATTCTTTAATGATTAAAAAAGGCTAAAAGTGTTGCACATCTGCCTTTAAAAAAACAGCCAGACATAGCCAGTTCCTAATTAATCTCTGTTTACCTGGAAGTGATACAAGAAGAAGGTGGGAACACTTTGTCCGACCACAAAATCTCCAGAACGCTGACACCCGAGGCTGGGTTGTAGTTACAGAATAAAAGGAACCTGCCAAGATCATCCCATAAGAAGCTGCATACCCGAAGCCATCCGCATCATTTGATGCCAAGGCCTAGATAGATGATCATATAGATGCTTTGGCCTTTCAAAACCTGATAAAAGCATTCCAGACAATACATCTGTATATGTATAACTGCATCAGTCTCTTTCCCTCCTTGGATTTAGCAGCTTCACATCCTCATAAAAACCCTGCCAAATCTTCACGTGCAGTATTAGTTGCACTGTAATTGAGGTTTCTTCGTAAATACTGGCTACCACTGGACAAGATCATGATTTCATATTTCACAGGGCAGAGAGAAGATGACTACCTGTAGTTTTCCGTCTACCTATGCAGACAAACGGCAGTGGGTTTCTTCCCTGAGATGTGGCAGAGGAAGGCATGTGGCTAGGTCATTTGTCCTCCTGTGAGTTTTACATCTGCACACTGCCACTGTTGCTGTGCCAGCTGTAGGTTTCCCATCTAGTCAAATCCTGCATCTCACGTGCATCTTCAACTCTGCCTAAATCTCAGCATGCAGTTCTTAGATACTGCACTGAAATCCCAAGCACTTTCAGACTTCCTCATGCTAATTCAAGCATATACAGTTTGGGAAAAAAAAAAAAAAAAAAAAAAGTAGCATAGCATGCACTAAGAGGCCATGCAAGCCAAAGAACTAGTGGTGCAACAATGCTGAATGTCTGAATAGGACCTTCTGAAGACAAGGTATCTGTATGTTAGAAATCAGCCTATTTCACATACCATCACCAAAACCCAAGGTAATTTCCATTATTGGCCTTAAAACCCTGTTTGAGCCACAGCACTGTCATCTGGACTCAGAAGTCCCATTGCAAGAAAGTGTTGTAGTTCTTCACATACCATAAACAAAACAAAACAAAGCAACAATAAAAAATCCACCAACATCCCCACAATACTAATGGCAAGGACCTTGATTTATCCAATGCAAAGTTTGCCCTGTATAATTTTTTTTGCATTTTCAAGAAGTTACTGAACCTCACAAGAAGCCAAGCGTACCTTAAAATGAGGGAGAGTGGCAGAGCAGTGAGAACTGACCACAGCTCCATCCACACAGCCGAGGACACTTCATGTCCTATGGGCATGCTCACCTGTTAGTTACCACTTCCCAGATAAACTGTGATGAGCCCTTTTTTGATTTGGCCTAGGAAGAGACTGGGAGCACTCGCACATCCTTACATAAAATATTGTCTGGAGATAAAAAATAAAAGCAGAAAAGCAGGAGAAAGGCAACTTACTCAACTGCCTGTTAACAGCCTCTAGGTGTGAGTGCTCCCAGTCTCCTTCCTGGCAATGTCACACAGAGCTAAAACCACCTGTAGGTTATTAAATTTTCTTCCCCAAAACAGCTGGAGAACTTGCATGGGCAGTTACAATGGAGACCTACCATCCACTCTTACTCATTTGTAAACCATAGTTACTAAGCATAACATTAGAAAGAGATTAACAATATACAGAGTGGATCTGCAAAGCCTGAACAATAACTATAGGCAGCATAAGCCCATCTTGGCAGTAATCAAGCTAAAGGAAATATAACAGAAAGACACTGCAGGTGAAAAAGGATTAAAAAGTGAAATGTAAGTCAGGACTTTACATGGGAATGGTCAAGGAAGCTGACCTGATCACAAACAGAACAGTCAATTTGCTTACCTTACATAGATACTCCTAATACTTGGTTATGCTAACATAAAAGCTACATACAGATTTAGTAATTTTTGTAAAAATGATTATAAAAAGGTCTATTCTCGAAGAGAGCATACTTCTGACATTTAGTCCATGCTCTTGCAGAGGCTGCCATCTCCATACGCACTGACATCTTAGCTTTGTGGGTATTTCAGCTTTAATCTCTAAATTAAGTTTTCCCTTGAAGACTCACCATTTTTAGTGATTTCCCAGTATAATCTGAGGGTTATCTCTGTTTCCTCTCTCATTTATTTATCATTATTAGCATTTCATATTGCTGTCATGTATGACTCCTCCACCTCTGATCTTCATGGCACTGTTTTTTAGTTTTTAATTCTCTTCTTATGTTGGGGCCAAACACTAACCAGAAAACAATGTAAGAATCAATCTATTACTAATGGACCCTCAGCTGACTTGACTCAAACACAGTGTGGAAGGCTTGACACATGAAATACAGTTGCTTACTCCACATGTTAGCAGACATACTCGGAATGAGCTTAGGAAGGCAAGCTCAATTGCCTAATGTGTGGGCACACCTTAAATGTCAACATTATTAGCCATCACACTGTGACTGACGCAATGAACACACAAACCTAATGTATTCAAGCCCATCGAACCCAGACAGTGTCCCTCCTCTCCTCCTCCAGCATAAGCCACAACTATTGCTCAATGAGTTGCCAAGGTTTCTGCATTATCACTAGTAACCCGAGAACATGATTGTGCCCAAATACTACAGAAAATTTAAGGCCATGGGGAGAATACACAAAGCAGCTTTATTAATAAACTAGTGCTTTATTAGCGATCATTACAGTCTCTGTTTTTGCATGTTATTAACACAATGCCTTTTAAAAAATAAATCGTCAATTTCATGTCACTGGGTGTGCGCAGCTCTCCTCCTTTCCTATAGAAAAGCACCTGCCTGCGATATGTTCAAAGACCATGGCAAGCTGGTGATGAAGCCATAAAATGCAGCCCTCTGACAATACTGTGCTGTCAGGTGAAGGCGGACACGGATCCTCTCGCACATTACTAGTAAGGGTAGTAGACGCACATTCCTTCGCTGACCAGGAATAGGGAAGCTGCTTCATTTATTCTTTTTTTTTTTTTAATAACAGAAGAATAACTAAGGAAAAGAAACAAAAAATACAATGTAAGGTCAGGGAAATGCAGGCAAACTCATATAGATCTTCACTCTACCAGAAATCAAAGAAAAACTGCTAACTTTTTACTTTGCTTCATCTGAAAGATTAGCCACATGTTTTCAATTTCATTTCATTTTGATCCTCCCACCTTTATGGCTGTCCTTTAGTTTTAGAAGGTATTCTAAGAGCCTTCCCTCTGTGTCAGCGAGGGTCTCTCTTGCCCAGGCAACACCACTACAAGTCGAGGAAGCATCTGAGGCCGCTCAGGCTCCCTGCGCAGTCCGTGGGATGTCTCCCTGGGAGATCTTTTCCACAGTTGCTCCCTCTCCATTGACTAGGGCAGGCAAACAGCAAGAAGCAGGCGTGGACTCAGCCAACTGTACAACCTGACTGCGTCCAACAGCAGCTGCTGCCTTGAGTCACTGCTCACTGGTAGACTGGAGCATCGCTGTCTCAGGGCTGCGGCCAGGACAGGAGGAACAGATTAACGAACATCTTGTGCTCGCAGCCAGATGGAAATGGGGCGACAGCATCATCACGGCAATAATTATCCTACAGCTTCATGGAGCCATAACTGGAGTCCCATCACAAAGACCCAGGAGACGGTTTTCCAGGGAAATGGTTATTTAATCAAAGTCCCGCTCTCAAAAGTCACTCATACACTCAGGAGACCTCTCCGCTGTTTTTCACTGGAACTTCAATTTCTGACACTCCAGGCATTTTTATAGCATTACCATACATGCTACATGAGCAACATAGCTGAAATATCCAAATGCCCACAAATAATTTAAAAGTCATCCCTATTTTTAAAATGTTCGGATAAATTTATTTCTAGGGCAAGTCCGTAATTCATCCAAAGTCATGCTTTCCAACCAAAGCGACTATGTCAAGTACTTAAAATATCAGCACTGTCCCTGTGGCTCTGCCTCATGACGTTGGTCAGGATAGCTTTTTTTCCCCTAGAATATAGATAGTGACCTCACTTCTTGCTAGCAGCAGCTCCAGACCGAGCTGTGCTATGCAGTACTGCACATGCCCTCTCCTGCATGGAAACACCAACTCAGCACAATGCTTAAGAGTAAGCCTTTTATTTTACTTCAAACAAGGCTCATAAATTTGTACCTCTGCACACACTAACATACCTTTCTGAAACAAATGGGAACAGAAGAGCACCTCAACAACCTTTATGAGACAGTGGATGAGAAAGCAAGTCAGCAACAACCTGAGGAAGACACTTTTTTTCCCAGTAGTGCTTACAAAGCTATTTTACAGCATATGTACCCTGTCCGTGCTCTGTCTCTTCCCAAGCATTCTGAGTTTTCCTTAGCTTTACATCTTTCCACCATTCCGTTTGCAGCTCCACATACTTTGAAGTGGGTTGGTGAAGCTGTCTTCCCTTTCAGCATGTTGCATTTGATCCTCTGAAACTAAAAGTTAGACCCAATCTTTCCTTCCACAGCATCTGGAAGGCAAATCCTTGACTGTTGCAGGACAAAGTAATTAAAAAATCAAAATGTAACACAAGAAACAATCAGTAACCATTGAGCTAATCATCTTGGAAAGCATGGTCTTTCCCCCCTTTAAAAAAACACCTTACAGAACCGTTGTTACTTTTCTGTGCCCCTACCATCGCTCCTTCCCCCCCTCCCCCAGTGACAAACGTTGCTGAACAAAGTCAAAACTATCACTTTTTTTTTCCTTTATATTATAATATTGGCACAATAAATAAATAAATAAATCTGCCCAATAGGTCCCTTCTCTTACCCATGCCCTCACAAATGCATAAGCCTCTCTTGTTAAACTTCTTAACTCCAAGCAGGCAGATCTTCCAGAGTGGGATACAGAGGTACAGTGGGCTTGATTGTTTCATGGATCAGAAGCTAAGTGGAAAAAAAAGAATGACCAGAACACCAAAGATGGAGAGGAGGAAGTACAAGAGAAACTGAAGCCTCTAATAGCACTCACAAGGGAAGAACCGCTTTGCTTTTCCACCTGCATCACAGAAATGTGAAGAACGAGAGCATGCAGAGCTCAAATCCCAATTGCCCCATATGTGATAAAACCACAAATGGAGTAAAGACTGAAACTGAACTGATAATGACAGAGTATGAGGTTAGGGGCAGAATTCCAATGCAGAATTTTGGGTTCAACTCTGATTTCCATTAAATTGATGCAAGCTTTGAAAAAAAGGTCAGGACTCAATTTTCTATGTCTGATGATCCCAAATTAAGATTTAATAATAATCAATAGCTTCACACCAGACAAATGTGTTCAAGACAAATGTGAACATTAAGCACTCGCACAGATCATCTAGTATTAGTCAAAGACTAGTTCAGTATTAACTGCTCCCTGTAGTAATTACTAGGGAAGTATCCTTTGCGTAGACATGATTCTCCAGAGGGCTACCCTTAATAATAACTGAGACCCTCAAAATCCTGCAAGCACTTCCTTATGCACATGATTAACATCTATGCATGTGGCCAGTCACACTGAATTCAAAGAAATTAATCATGTATTAAAAGTCACTCTTGGGCAGAGGTGTTTCTAGGAGTTCAACTTTGCCTCTGGAAGTGTTTTGCAACAGTTCCCTCTCTAGAGAACAGTTTTGTAAAGTGCAGAAGTATCTCAACTATCACTCATATTTATGACAATGGAAACCATTCAGCACCCTCAAAAACTGGACCACCGGGGAGGTGGAGGAAAAAATGCATTTATTTATCTTCATACACAATCCAAAAAAAAAAAAAAAAAAAAAAACAGAAAGAGCAGCCCAATGAGGATTTAGAGTTTCTTCCTCCCCTGGATCCATCAAATCCATCATAATCAGAAATCTCTGCAAGAAAATGTCCAGAATACTGTATTCTGTACCCAGAAACTGCTGGATAATGATGAGCAGCATTACTGAACAATTTAAGCACAATGTCATGTCCTGAGAAGTGTCCATATTTTGTTTGTTTTTAAACCAACACCCTCCATTTTTGCATCTTCCACGCTAGCTTTCAACACATTCGTAGAAAACAGGGATTCACAGAAAATAAGATCCTTCCCTTGCCACTATTTTGAGCAATGGGCTTATCACAGAAGGGAAGCCCTCTGCTTCAAATGCAATTGAAAAATATCTTTGCCATCGGCTGGCGCTGAAGCCAGAAAGAACTGGTCAAAAAGGAAGGAGTCATCTGCTGAAATACTGTTGCCTACATCTATGCTAGATGTTTGGACTACTTTTGTATTCAATTGGCAGAAACAGCACTTCTCAGATGTGATTCTGCTGACTAAACATAGACTTTCACTTTGGGAAGAGATGAATAGCACCCTGGAAATGTTCTGCTTCCTGACAACAAAGGGAGGTCAGAGAGCTGCATTTCAACAGACGAATATCCCCTTCTCCATGCTGGGTGTCACTAACAAGGTGCCACAAACACCCTGAATGACCACATCTGGTTTCTCTGGGGAGGCCCTCTCAGCTTTGCCAGAGTTTCTGCAAAATAGGTAGATACAAGTAAACCAGTACAGTTGCCCTAGGCTCCATGCACAGTCATTGGGCACCTCTAAGAGACAATTCGGCCCATGTAAAATCTGAGCTTTCTATGGAAATGCCACTGTGTCTCTACAGACTCCAGGTATGAGCCTTAGAGGCTCACCTCTAAACGTGGTGATGCAGCAAAGTGCCGTGGGTTAGACACATGGGTTCTGGCGCTCGCTGTCGAGAAGCTGAAGGCTCTCATCCCTTACCTCCTCTCCACAACAGCGAGGCTTGAAACATGTGGCATCCATAGTATCAGACCCTGCTCTACCAGGCGAGGTTACGGTATGGATTACAGAGCCCTTCACAGAATGCTTTGAAGAAAAGTAAAACCAAAATCACACCAGAGAAGTTCAAAAAAAATCCATATCATGGCCTACATAGAGTCTGTCCACCCACAGCTTTGCCAACGGAGGATAAACAAGAGCTGAATGAAACTCCACAAGCACACGCTTCAGTTGGCCACAAACCCAACGGAGTCTGGAGCAGCTAAGAATGAGTACGTGCCCTTTCATGATTTAAAAACAGAAATGCAGACCCTCAGAAAAGCAGCAATGGACTTGTTAGCGACGTGTGCCCTCGCTTCATCAGGCGACACGGAGGCTTGAGATGGCAGACCGGGGCCCAGGCCCTCCTGCCCTCACGCTTGTGCCGCTGGGAGAAGTCACCTCGTTAGCCGAGGACAGCAGAGCTCCTGCGCCTGAGTTCTGCAGGAACACAGCATTTGGCAGCCTCCAGAAATCTGAGCTCTCTATTTTTCTTCCCTTCGTTTACTAATGCCCATTTCCCCTTCCCCGCCTCCCTGCTCCCAGCGCACACGTTTTAACGCTGAAGCCCGGTGGTTACATGGCTTTTCCATACTTCTGGGCAAGGGCTGCACACGCTCCCTCCAAACTAGCAAGCATGCCTCTCTACAGGGGCAGTAAGCCTTCTGCAGGGACACGGTGCTTTGCTCTGAAATCCTTCAGATTAATCCAAAAAATCACCTGTGCATCTCACGCCTGCAGAAAGCCTCACACCCACCAGCTCACACAGAAACACGCTCACCACAGCATTGTGATACATGGCACACTCCTAATGGTTTCTACAGCTACGTACCCACAGACAATGTAATTAACAAGCCACATTCCTTCCTGTGAAACACAAGGCAGAAAATAAACAGAGGAAAAGTTCATAAAAATAAAATCTGAGCTCAGAAATAAAACTAAATTTTAATTTCAATTTCACCATTTACTGTGCCAAGGACTACACAAGCCCGGATTTCCTACGTACAGCGCAGGTTTTCAATCAGTTTGATTTACAAAATACCTTGTGTCCACTTAGAAGGAAAACGATACCTTATTTTCTCTCTTTGTATACACATCAATGCTTAATTAAATATTTCTTTGGTTTCCATTTCATTTGCTTTGTGCACATTGAAATCAAGAAAAAAAAATCCAATTTTAAAGTTATATTTTGTTTTCTGTTTCTTGTTACATAACCAGAAGTGTCATAGGAAATACTATTGTGGAGTTAAAAAAAAAAAAAAAAAAAAAAAAAAGGGAAAGGAAGGAAAAAAAAAAGAAAAGAAAAAAAAGAAAAGAAAAAAAAGAAAAAGGAAAAAAAAAAAAAGGAAAACCAGACACACACCACTGCATCACAATAATTTGTAAGGTGTTCCTACACCCACTAATGGCATACATTTAAATTAAAATTACACGTAATCTATAGCCAAGTTTCAGGTCTCTGCTGAATGCCCTTCCTGTGTTTAACCTCGTCTATTGCTGACAAAGAGGTAAGATTTTCCAGGTTAGTAACAGCAAAATTCCACATTGCAAAAAAACATTGAATGCTGTCATGCAAATAAAGTAATTCACAGTGCCTGAAAATGTCCCTCAAATGTCAAGATTGGTCTTAAGCAGACAAATGATAAGAAAATCTGGACATGAATCTTATTTTCTTGTGGGAGAGCCAAGCAATTTAAAACCAACAACCACATAAACCCAAAGCCATATCTTTTGAAAGAGATGGTGAATGACTAGGAGTGCTCCTTCCTAACAAAACCAGAAGAGCACACCAGTCACTGTATTGGAGACATTTCATTGCAAAAAGCAAAAACATCCACGGTGGTGAGTGAATTTCATGATCTGGGCGACTCGTGACACGACGAGCCTCCACGTCCTTCACAAAAAGGGCCCCGGACTCCATGTTGGAGAACACACTCCTTCCATCCCTGCCGGCTGTCTGCCCAGGCTTACACCTGCCCGGACAGAAGCTGCGTATTTCTGAATCCCAGCAGACAAAGAGACTGACTCTCGGGGCCACCTGAACCCACCGCACCCCCACCACCTCCCATCGTGGTCTCCAAAGCCATTTGCAACAGCCTGAAACACTGCTCTGAATCCAACTGGTATTTTTGTCTCTTCCCTGCAGTACAGCTCCAGCCCCAGAGCACCGTAGCTGAGCTTGGTTCATCTGGGCCCACTTAGTCGAAACAAACACAAGGAAGGGAACCCACTGGGCTGGCTGAGCAGCGAGAAATTCGGCTGCAGAACGCCCTCCCTCACACTTGTGTGCATAGCTGATTTTACACCACCCAGCCTCTACATCGATATTATCTTGTCAAAAAAGTGCAGAGCAGCTTTCACCACAAATACTTGGAGCTTGAAAATTACAGCAAAGCACCAAGGCTGGGGAAAAACCAACTTTAGCTGGATGCAAAGTGCGCTGCAAGAGCAGCACTGGAAGCCTCGACATGACGCAACCGAAATCACACCAGGGATGGGGGCTCACCGAAGGAAGCGGGACCCACGCGAAACCACAACGCCTGTACCAGGTGCCTCCAGCTCACCGGCTGCCCAAGCCGAGCACAGCCTGCAAGCAGATTTACACGAGCTACAAATCAATGAGGCAGCGTGGCTACACCACCGCCAGTGACGAGCAGCGGCGGGGAAGGCAGCCGGACCTCCCGGTGGACCCGCAGCCCCCCTCGGCTCCCCACCCTCGCCCCCTTCCCTCTCTCCATCCCCATGCCCCTCTTAACCCTTCCCCTGGCAGAAGTTCGCCGTCGGCACGGGGGGACCAGCCCTGCTGTGTGGAGCCCGTCGTGGCAGCAGCCTGGCCTACGCGCCCAAGTCACCCCGCTGTCGGTGGGCTGCAGGAGGCCAGCTGGGCCGACGCGCTCCTGCGGTGGGCTGCCGGCTGCCCACCGCCCGGCCACCTGCAGGCCTCCGCCGCCCTACCTTGCTCCTCGCCGGCCCCAAAGCGGGCTCTGGGGTCCTCGGGGGGGAGCCGGGCTTCGCCGCCCTCCAAGGCTTTGCGTTTCTTCGACATCTGGTCGGTGTTTGGGAGTTGAGTTTCTCCTCTCTCTCTCTCCGGGGAGATGAGTGTGTGTGGAGAGAGAGGGAGAGTGTGAGAGAGAGACACGGGGAGGGAGAGAGAGAGAGATTGAAAGAAATCGCTGCTTAAAGAGAGGGGAAGAGACTTTGGAGTGGCTGGAGAGCAAGTAGGAGGCAGGGACTAAGTGGAGAAATCCTACAAATCACAATCCCATCAATTCAGCCCCACGTCTAAAGGGGCTGTTTAGGTCCCCCCCTTCCTTGCTCATTCATCTGAGCGTGTGAGAGTGAAAATTGGAGAGGCAACTGTCCTCTGTTGTTTTTCCAAATGTTGGCGGGTGGTGCTTTTTTTTTTTTAATATATATATATAAATATATATATATAAATATATATATATAAATGGGGGGAGGGAGAAAGGAGGGAGACGATTGATATTATCTTCCCCTGTTGGGATTCCTCCTGGTTAAAAAAAGACAAGGGGAAAGAAGGGGGAAAAAAAAAAAAAAAAAAAAAAAAAGAAGGGGGAAAAAAAAAAAAAGGTAAAAGCTGAATGGATTGGGGGGCGGGGGGGGGAGGGAGTGGGGAGGATGAGAGGATTAAAAAGCAAACCGGGAGCAGAGGAGGAGGGATGACAAGAGCCTGCAGGTGCAGGGAGGCTAAATTCCCTGCAGGGGTCATGTGCTGCGGGAGCCGGGGATCCTGGGCTCCCCGGGGCCGGCGGCGGAGGGCCGGGGCCGGGGGCGGCTCGGCGGGGGCTGCGGCACCTGCGGGGGGCTCGCCCCCGGCCAGCACCCCCGCAGGAGGTCGGTCGGTCCATCGGTCGGTCGGTCTGTCTGTCTGTCTTCCTCGGTAACCCTTTCGGTGCTGGGCGCGAGATGCCGTCCCCTGGGGGTCCCGAGCGCACCCCCCCCCCGCCACCTGCCCCCTCTCCTGGCGCACTTGGAGGCTCGCTAGCGGGTATTTTTCGCGGTGGGGGGGCGGGAGGGGGGAGGACACAACTTACCCTCCAAACTATGCACAAGCTCGTCTCTGCTTTCCCCTTCAGATCAACTTTAAGGAGCAGACTGCCGGTCCGGGAGGCAAGGAGGCAGGGGAGGAGAGGGGAAATGGCTTAGGAACAGCGGCTGCCAAGCGGGTGAAGTTCAGGGCACAATCCCGGCTCGTCCACGCTCCGGCAGCCCAGCATCTTCCCGGGGTCTGGAGAACAAGGTGTTCAACAAGTCTTCCTTGTTACCCGAAATTGATTGATGATGGCTTTCCCGCCCGGCTGTATTTAACAGAGCGATGCGGAGAGCTACTCTGACGAGCAGGATGTTTTAGAGGAGCTCGCTCTACAGCAGCAGCTTTAATTTCTCTCCCTCTGTCTCTCCGTACACATACACACAAACACACGTACACACGCACACCTGTGTGCATGTGCATGCATAGATAAATAAAAATACGGCACTGTATCAGTACGGTGGTGGGTCCATAGGATCTTAGAAAAGCCTGCCTGTCGGCTGCGTGGAAGTTAAAGAGTTTTTCTTAAGCAAAAGGGGCTGATGCTTGGACACATCTCACGTCCAACAGGAGGCAATGACGTCTGTAGCTTCATTGCTATAACAGCACCAAGGCTGCAATTGCCATTCACTGAAATGATAAGGGGCGCTCAGACGTAAGCAGTCTGGACCTCTAGCAAGAGACTGAAGCGAAGATGATTTTTCCCCTCCCAAAACAAATAATAATGCTAAAAAGCACCTAAGGAAAGAGACGGGGGAGCGGGGAAAGGAATCTAGGTCTTGCAGTCACACGCTTCTGCAACATGATCCTCCAGCTCCAGAAACATTTATTTTTTGCAGCTGACTAGACTTTGGGCAATTTCAATGTATTATGATTGCTCGGGCGGGGGGGTAGCGGGGGGGGGGGGGGGGAGGGGAGGGATTTTTTTTTCCCTTTAATTATTTCTGTCTCTCTTCAAGCAGGCATTGATGAGAGCCGGGTAAAAGTGCCCTTCCCCCCCCCCCCCCCTCCACCCCCCTCCACCCTTCCAAATATATTTAGGATCGGGTGCATGCTGAAGTGTTTCTGATCTTCTTAAGTAGCAATTTTTTGCTGTGCAGGCTGCAGCGATTTATTTATTTTTTTTTTTTTTCCAGCGCTGGAAGGTGCTTACAAAGGCAAAAATAAAAATAATTATAATAACACGATAAAATAAAGCCAACCGAAAGCCGAGCCGAACCAGCCGGCTCCCTTCCACCTGGGGTCACGCTCGCACCCCCACGGCTTCCACCGCATGCGGGGGCTGCCGATACCGGGGAGGGGGGGTCTCCCCCCTCGCCGTGCTGGGGGCGGCCGCGGAGCCCCTCCCCCGGCCCCGCGCTCCCCGGGGCCGCCCCGGCCCACGCGTGTCCGCGCCGCCCCCGCGCTGCGGAGCGGAGCCGCCCCTGCTCCGCGCCTCGGCCGCGGCCGCGGGTGGCCGGCGCCCGCTGCGGAAAGTCCTGAGGCGCCCCCCAGCCCTGCGCCCCCCGCCCCCGGGTGCTCCCGCCGCAGCAGGCAGCCCGGGGGCACGGCCCGTGTGTCCTTCCAGCGCTGACAGGCAGCCGGTGGCTACTTGCCCAAAGCATTCAGCCGGCTCCGCGCTGGAACAGTTTGACACGCTGGTGATGTAAGTGGGATCGCTACAAGCCTGAGTCAGGTTCGCTGTCTGCTGGGAACGCTGACAAGGTGCCGAGTCCTTTCTCCTCTCGAAGTTTATCTTGTGGAGAAGGGAAAACAGCAAGGCGCGCCAGGCAGCAGAGGACGCGTAAAGACTCTTGCTAGCATGGATGTTAAATTCGGCATTCACGCTGGCCTTTGATATATCTGTTATCTCCCACATAAGGTTGTGGTAAGATTTGGCTGCAAAGCAAAGGAGGAGTTTTCCAATCGGCAGCAGGAGATGCCTGCTTTCTTACGCTGTCTGATTTAGCAAAATGCCTATTTTTGTGAATGATTTGCGGAGTTTTTCAGGACCTAGTAGCACATCCCTTTCCTTCAGAGAGACGCCCTAAAAATTTACAGGGAACTGAATTGAACGCACTTGTCAAGTTTTAGAGACAATCCTATGACACTCTATATTTCCTCTTAAGTACTAAATTTGTACTTAATTTATTTTTATTTTCACCCACCAGCACACAGAAAGCAATACTCTACCACAATACAAAACATTGCATTATCCCACTACTGTGTTTTAGGAAGTTCCCGTCAAGATCTGCCTTTACACAAGAATTTCCAGCAAGTTTCTATCATGCTGGTAGATCACGCTCTTATCAGGGAATCATGGAAACCAGGGCTGGAAATACAGCACGCAGATCACTGCCTGGGGGTGAACAGGGTAATTCCATCCACAACGGTCTCTGAGGCTGTACCAAGTCAAGCTGTAAGTCTAACTCCCGTTGAGACACTATTCCATCCTATTAGATCTTGCCAAAGGAAAGCTTTCCATCATTATCCCCGAGCACTCTTAATTTCTTCCCACTACATATTACAAGATTTGGGCCGTTTAAAGGAACCACCTTCTCCACCAGTTGAACGCCGATGTGTACAACAGGAGCGAAGGAAGACAGCAAGGCAGCGCCAGTTTCCATGTTCCGTACCAACAATGGCTTTCTTTACTCACAGTCTGGCACTGACTCTGCGCTTCAGAATTCTCTGGGACGATCCCAGAGGGAGGATGAAGGGCAGAAGATGGCGTGCTGCTCATTGGCTGCATGTGCTCAGAGCTCTCACACCCACCTCCAGATGAAGGTTGCCTCCCTTCTCTGCCTGGCGCTATGAGTAGCTATCCCTCAGGCCTCAAGGAAGAAAGTATAATACGGTGCCTGGGAGCTCTGCTATTAGTTCATTTTTCATGCCTTGAGAAGAAATTAATTTCTATGGTCTCTTTCATTTAAATGTTACCCATTTGCAATGATTTTGGTAACTTTTTTTGGATAGGACTACACGCACTGTTTTGGTGGACTGGCCAAAGAACCGCTTAATGTCACCATACTTAAGCAAGTGGCATTCAGTATATCAAGTCCAAAGCCTTTTCATTAGAAGAGAGTAAGGTCCTGATCTAAACCTTGCAAAGGTGAGCAGGAACCCTTGCGTCGCAGTCATCAGGCTCCAAAGATGCCCACACTTTGGGCTTCCAGAGCTAGGCCTTGTGACCTGGAGGTAAGGCCCTGCTAAACACAGTCACATTCAGATGTAGACCTGAAGCACTTTTGGGCTTTGGACTGGGTATTTGCCTCACATGCGTCAATAACTGAAATCATCAGTCAAAAGACCTTCAATAAATATAGCTCAGTTTGCAAACACTTTACTTTTTGCTTTATTTTTTAAAGCACTACCAGCCTAGCATGTCAATCATCTTCACAAAGGAGTGTTCATGGTGTTCTTCAGTACCTAGCCAGTCTAAATGCAACATACTTTAAAAAAGGACATAAAATTTAAAGTTCAGAGGAGATAGAAATAGCATTGGCTAAGGCAAACTTGGTTTTGTACAATACACACTACACAGAACCCAATACCAAAGACATAAGACCTAGAGAGATCTTGCACTGCAAGTCGTCTTTCTCTTACTTTCTTCTCCCATGGCTAACTCAGTTCAGAAATATTTGACCCAGCAATACTTACCAATACTTAGCAAGTGGCACAGTGAAAGAATCAATTCTCTTTCGTGCCGTGCTATACTATCACTTTTCCTGAGCAGTTCCCAATTTTTACTTCTTATGTCTTTAGGAGGAGACTTATAAAACAGCGTTCCAGATATTGCAAACATCTGTATCGTTAAAGCCCTCTCCCAACTCAAAGCAGTTATTTTGGTAAAGTGCCCCTGAACTGTGAATACACTCCTGCACATCTTGACAGAATACTTAGCATTTATATAGCATTTGGTTTTGTCTTCAAAGTGATTTGCTAGCATGAGCTAATGTATCCTTACAACACCCAGAACAGTTGGTAAATTTTATTATCCTCATTTTATAAATTGGGAAACAGGAACAGAGAGGTGAAGAGTCTGTTCTATCATCTCACACTGATTACTACTGTAATCCCTGGCTAGTTCCACTGCTTTGAGTAGGAATCCTTGCACAACAAGATACTACTTGATATGGCTGAAAACCACGGTGTCTTCCACTGAGTGATCCGAGCGAGGCCTTGCAGAGAGTTTTGTGCAGGTTTAGAACTGAAATGCCTGTCTCATTCTTTTGCTTCACCCACTTTCCTAATTCAAAAACAAAACCCAGAACATGCCTCCGTATCTGTCATTTTTTTACCCCACAAGCTAATTTGCAGAGGTCATAATGATCAAGTAGCCCCGCTGCACTGACATTACATACAATACGAGTTGACACGTAGCACAAAGAAAACTCCGAGGACTGACGCAGTTCCCAATTCCTTGTGCTATGAAAATGACCACCTTTTTGATCTCCTAATTTAAAAATTCAAACAAGGAGGGTGAAAGCACATTTAAAGTTTCACAGGAAATTAAGCACTACCGGGAAGGTGGTACAAAGTCTGTTAAAAAAAAAAAAAAAAAAAAAAAAAAAGCGCCTCTGTTTTTAAATACTGTTTTTCCAGCATGCAATTCATACTCTAATTTCATAACACTCATTTGAATTTGCATAGAATACATCAAAATTAGTACATTAATCTGAAGATGCTGAATTTGCTCCATTAAGTTGGAGAGAACTGGGTGTTACCACCTTGAAGAATAAAGTTATTTTGTCCATTTTTCTGTCTCCTGCAAACATTTCCTATTTGTTCATCTTATGTGGCCTCCAAGTCTTGATCCATGTCCCCTCATAAGGAAACCTTAGCTATTATATCAAGAGATACTACTTGTGTAGTAGCATTTTTAATTGTAAAAAATATGGTGGCTGATTTTGCACAGTTTGAGCCTTAACCAATTTTTAGAACTGTGAATTTGTTGATTGGATTTTCACACACCTCTCTGCTGGGAAGGATGGAAGTGTTCAGGGCAGCAGCTACTACTCAAGATCGAGGGGGGAGTGTACAAAATCTCCCCCCATCCCTTAGTGGCAGCAACTCTGATTCTCCAGCACTTTCCCCCCATTCCCTGTCCCTGTTCCAGCTCTTCCCCCTCCTCCTCTGTTCCTATGGCAGGAATTTCACAACTCCTTTGCTGCTGGGAGGTAAAATACACTATCGCTTACACAGCTGAGAAAGCATGAACCTCCCTTACCAATGTCCATGGCACCATTGTGAGATGAAGCAGTAACTACGATATGTTTTGTAAAAGGCTGCAGGTCGTTCTGCTTGCAAGTTTTTAGGTACTTAAACAGTAGCCCAGCGTTAGAAGGTCAGTACTGAGAGTTTCCATGATGGGGGTATGTGAAATACTATATGCTTTAAAAATAATCTGTGGTACATTGGGTAACCAAAAGGGTTGTAATAGGAGAAAAGAGCCTGCAAAGGTCTCTTGTCCTCAAACGCTGCCACTCTGGGCTTTGTCCCTGGCATTTTCCATGACACTTTCTCCCAGTGATCCAAGACCCATTTGTTTAGCTACGTATTTACTTCCACATGCCTCTTCATTATAGTCTCCTTTCCAGACCAGTCTGTATCGTACTGCGAGACACGATGGCCCACCCTAGCCCCTGAGGGATGCAGGCAGCCCATGGTGGCAGCAAGGAGCTGTCCCACAGGGAGCGCCACCAGCACCCCACTCTGCTTCCCACTCCCCCGTGGTGGCACCAGCTGGCCTGGGCCTCCTGGGCTTTTTGGGAAGCACTCCTCACCTCTGAAGCTGTTGCCCAGGAGGTGTCAGGGAGGCTTATAAACCTGAGCTGTCTCCCCACTTCTTCTGGCCTGCATGTTTGGCAGCACAGGGCCTGCCTCAGTATCTCCTGAGTTCAAGTATTGCAAGCAGTGAGTTTAGCTGGGGTAAAACCTCTCAAATTCAAATGAAAATCAGGTTCTCCGTGGCTTTCAGTCAAAAACCTTCATTTGAGATTGTGGAAAAAAAAAAAAAAAAAAAAAAAAAAGTAGTGGTTGGTAGATATTTCAGTCAATATGAGTAATTCCAACACCAAAAACACACCATTTCACTTACTTTTCATTTAGCTTTCATCCTGTTCTCTATCTGCACCTCGTTAACCATCTCGGTGGCTCATAGGAGTTATGCTTTTAAACCACTGCCACAGTGTCCAACCTACAGGATTTTTGTTTCTTCACAATTTTATGTGGAAAGAGGGGAAAAAATCAATTCTAACTGCATGTTTCTGCAAGATATGCTGCGCTCCCTATTTCCAATGTTGTTTTTTTTTTAACCCTTTAAGGAACCCAGAAACAAGTGTCGTCAGAAACAAGTACAATTACTATTAGGATTTCTTCTCCACAGCAGATCACCTACCCTTACTATTCTGTCTTCCAGAGACTTAATTTTTGGTATTTCTATCTGAATATATATGGCAACAAAAATAAAATTTAAATTGCATTCTAAGTGTAGCATAGATAAACACACAGTAACATTAAAGGAGTAGTTATAACAAAGTATTTCATACAGAGAAGAATTTCCCCTTCAAGGTGTATTTTGATTCAGCAGCACTGTTTTCTCCTTTCACTTATGCAGGTGTAAGGCAGAAGCAACCACACCCATAGCCAGAAAGTGTAAAACCACTGTGAGAGAAGGAAGAATCCAGCTCCTACTGAGCCTAAGACCAGCAGCAGCTCTGCTCTCCCAAACTAATATATGGGAGAAGAGGGTAATTTGAGCTGGGAAACCTGGTCGCATCTCCTTCCCTTCCACCAGGGTCAGGCTACTGCTTTGACCAAAAAAGCCCCTGAATTGTACTGGTGGATGAGAGAGGACAATCAGATGCTCCTACAAATATCCTGCCTGGAGAAAAAAAAAAAAAAAAAAAAAAATACTGGCGCTAGCTGGGACACAGCCCGCAGCAGCCCTCGTGCAGGTCAGTACTGCAGCAGATTGCGCCACGTTTACCTCTGGTTCTTCAGCCAGGGCCTGTGGGCTACATTTTTGCTTTCCCTCAGAAATCACCTTGCTTGGCAGAAGGCGAAAAACTCTTTCCTGTGCTGTCCTTTTGATAAAAAGGTTGTACTGAACACGGGGCTGGAAGTTACCGGACCGATGACCCCAAAACGTGAGGTCCTTTCTAAGCGCTCTTTGGGAAGCGCACCCCAGGCACACAGACGAGGTATTTCCAGTGCTGCTTAACAGCAGCTGGAGCACCACGGCAGGAAACCTGAGCGCTGCCACCTTTTACAGCTTTAAGGGAAGCCTTCAGGTGCTGGAGACAAATGGTTACACGGCAGTCACAGGGAAAAGCTTGTGAATGGGATTCGAGTTCACTGCGAAGGCTCGACTCAGCTTCAGAGACACGTAACCCCTGAGTGCTTTTATTATCAGCGTGTGATTCTGCATCATGGGGGGCAGGGGCAGCGGCCATGGGGGTGGTGGTGGATTATGGGGGGGGGGCTCCCCTCAGCGAGCCCCGCGGCAACGGCCGCTCAGCAGCGGTTGGGGGCGGCGGGAAAGGGAAAAAGAGCGGGAGGGCCGGCGCGCGCGCCCGCGCCCGGCGGCTGTAGCGGAGGGAGCGCCTCCACGGCCGCGCGCGCCCGCCGCTGCCATTCAGCCCCGCGCCGTCCCCGCCGCGGCGGCTGCTGCCGTCAGAGCTGCCTGCGTCAATGCTGCCTCAGTGACACGCACCGGGGCCCTGCGCTCCCCCGCCCCCAGCCGCCGCCCCCTCCTTTCTCCTCGGCTGTTTTTTTTCTTTTTTTTTTTTTCTCTATTTTTTTTTTTCTCAATGAGAAGCCTAATGGGATTTTTATGATCCCGCTTATAAATCAGGCCGTCAGGCGGGTGCTGCTGGCACGTTCGCAGCTAACGGTTCCTTTGTGTGCCCACCCCCCCCTCCCCCCAATTCCCTTTCTCATTTAGAACAATAAATTTTGAGAATCAGGACTGTAATCCCCCCAACACACGTTTATTCTCTCTCCCTCCTGTCCCACGTCACGCGTGTACGTGGGTTTCCTCAGGTGCCTGCGGCCACCGCCCCCCCTGCCTCTGCAGTGCTGGCAGCGGGAGGCTGTGCCCAGACCCCAGCGAAACGCAGCCCCCGCACTCCCGGCTTGATGTACGGCCACGGGCTTCCCTCGCTGAAAACCAGGCAACCTTTTCTTACACACATACCACACCTCCATTTTTAATAGCTTACTCCTTCAGCGTTTTTACATTGTCTGAATGTAAAAATCACTCACTGTCATTTCTCATCTTCCAACTGTTCCCCCCCCCCCCCTTAATCATCAAGTCCTGGGCTCTGCAGAATAATGGTTTTAAAGAATAATGGTTTGTAAAATGGTCGCTCTCTCTGTGTCCTCAGCTGCACACCCAGCCCCAGCCTTGAGCCTGTGTTTCTGTCCTGCTGGGCAAGGTCAGAGGGAAGGCTGGAGGGCACAGTTAAACCCAGAGCGCATTTAGCGTATTTATTTACATTTTCTGCCCCAGTGTCGCCTTCCACCCCGTTTTCTTTTCCTCAGGAGAATGTGATGGCACAGCTCCCTGCATTGTTGTAGGGTCAGACCTTGCCCTACTTCGGAAGGTATCTGTGCTCAGCTAGGCAGAGCAGACAATATCCCGGCCCTATTAAAGTCAATGGGAATCAGTGAATTCAAGCGTCACTGGGTTTGGCTGGCAGAGCACGGGGCTCTGCTCCAGCCAAACCCTGCCCCGTGTCGATTCAGCTTCGCCGCGGCCCTGCCAAGTGTCTCTGACGCTGGCAAATGCTGCTGGCGCAGCTCGCGCTGCCCTCCCGTGCAGGAGCCCTTGGTGACGCTGAGCAGCTGGAGCAGACCCTGCAACCCCCCAACACCGCCATGCGAGCAGCACGAAGCAAGCCCCCACCTCCCTGCACATCCCCAGCAGATAAAGGTCTTCTGAGGTCGGGGATCAGTGGGATAAATCAGAGCAGCCTGAAGACTATGTATTCATTCAGACTGCAAACGAGCCTGGGGCCACCCTGCTTCCTGTGGTAGAAGGTATTGCCATTTCTACAGCCTCTGAGCTGCACCTACCCCTGCTCCCTTCCAGCTCAGGGTTGGCTGCATTAACAATTATATTGTAGTGTATTTTTCTCTGTCCATCCTAGAAAAGCAAGAGTTTCAGAAACAGTTTAGTTCCATAGTACCAACTACTTTGAATAACCATTTTACCTCAAAAAAAAAATCTAAAAAGGGCAAGCAATTAGACCATGAGCTAGATTTTTGAAGGGGAAAAAAGAATCTAACAACTGAATAACTAATGCACAGCAAGGGCTCCACTGTGCTTTTGAAATTCATTATTTGTATTTTTTTTTTTAATACAAAGAAAGGAAACAAACCTGGTGTCTTAAAAACAATGCTGCATGGCAATAAGGATCCAACAGAAACATGCTTACGCATTTTAATACCCAAGTTACACGTAAAACTGCATTTACATCACCTCCTTGTTAAGGCATTTCATTTAATGTATGAGTGGGGATTCTCCTCCCCAAATACCCTCCCACCAGGCCACAGCACCCCTTAGGGACAGAGGTTCTCAGGGAAATGACCGAGCATGGCCTGGTACATGCTCTCCTGGCCAGCAAGCAGCTCACTGACCTGACCTGTCCCAGGCACAGCCTGAGCAAGGAGCAGCAGCAGCAGACCCTTGGAGGAGGTCCCATGGACTCCCAGGAGCAAGCAAGAGCCCATGCTCACCAGCAATCATTCAGATTCTGCTGCTGTGACTCTGCTGTTTTTCCACTTTCCTTACTGTCTCATTCCAGGGCAACAAAACCAACCCCAGGATTTGATCGGGCGCTTTGCGTGTTATGAACGAAGTAGCCATCGGTACCCAAGCACATTAAGGGGGAGACAAGGCTGATAGCATGCACACATACATATTAATAACAGTGACTTTACTATTTATTTCCCCAGATTAAAGCTGACCTGAGAGAGCGAGGGCACCCACTGCCCGTGTGTGCCATATGACACTGAAGGAGGAACACTGCCTGCGGAGCAGGAACTGGCCTGCTGTCTGTTCAGAAATAGTCTCTCCTTCCTGTCAGCGCACCAGAGGGGAGCACAGTGGCAGCCTAATGGATGCAGGGTAGCTCCCTGCCTTTGCAGGGAATATGGAGCTGCACTTACTGGATCTGTCTTCAGAGAAGCGGGTTTGAAACAAGTCAATCTTTGCTCTGCCTTGGGAGTTGCTCCAAGTCTTTGGCTGCAGATTGCAGTGCTAAATTGAGACCATTATTTTGCATTGAGCTATTTTCATCCCAAAGTGCTTTAAAGGCTTAGCAGATACATGGGCTATGGTGCTATGTGCACAGGAATCACTTCAGCCACTAATGAAATGCAGCCACCTATTAACCAAAGCAGTGTGATGCCTGGTCCCTCGGTGTGATGACTGCCAGAAGATTTTGTTTTGTCCAGCTAAGCAGACTCTAGTTTTTGGTTAGCAGAATGCTTTGGTGCCATTTGAAAAATAAAACTGGCAGGATATACAGAATAGGAGGAGGTATAGACAGTTATGGGAAGCCCTGGAATTTGAAATCCCACCTGTGAGAGATCTCTGGAGCTGTGCTTTGTTCCATCACCCATATTCAATAATACGTCCCAAAACAGCCCTCCTTCCTCCTGGTGGTCCAGGGAGCTGCAAAGAAAATCTGGAGCCTTATTAAAATGCTTCCGGGGCCACACATGGATGAAATATCATGGTGTCTATGCAGAAAGGAATTAGTAGTTTCACTGCAGTTTTTCAGGGACAGGTGGCTGCATCAGTAAAGCACTACAGCCGCCTCCACAACTGGCCTTAACTCACACTTGACTGCTTTGTCTAGAAGGAACAAGGAAACTGAACTACTGCATATTTGCTATTATGGAAAATTCATTTTAAAATGGAAAAGCACAGTGAAATATAAACTGTGCCTAAAATGAGCTATATAATATCCACTCAGTACTGTACATACACCTTTGCATAAGATTGCATGCACCACATTAAATAACCATGCCTCCCTGTCTCTAGTTAGGGTAGGGAGGGAATTGTGTGGTGAAAGACGTAATTTGTACATTAGGAAGTCTCTGTTGCCAGATCAGCAGCAGCAGCACTGACGTCTGTACTCTCTCGCTTTGTTCCTGCTGCTATAAATCAAAATGACTACAGTCCAAATGCCTCACTTGTTTAACTATAAATGCACTGATAGTCAGAAAAATCCACACCATGAGAGATCTAGATAATCTGCATACACTTTAAACTGATTAGACAAAGTCCAAAAAAAGATGAGAACAACATTTATAAATTTATTGTTTCAACAACAAAAGAAACTTTTAAAGACTGGAATCCAGCAGAGCTGTAAAAATTCTGTGTCTACAGGCACTGATGTCTTTGCTAAATGAACTATCAAATTTGCCTTTCTTAATGTGCGTTGGGATTTTTTTTTTTTTTTTTCAGATTAATGCAATCTCTTTAGAAACCTATTTTCCCCTGTGTCCCTATGTATTTTCCTGCTTGCGTAAACTACTGGAAGCAAATTAAAACAGGATAGATGAAGTGGGTCAGGTTTTATTTTCTCTGCTTTTATATGCCTGTGTATTTATAGTAATAAATGCAAACATATATAGCTGAGGTTGACTCTCATTTATTTGGAGTTTTAGAAAGCTGAATATCTTCTTTGCAGATGAAATAAACCCTCAAAGCCTAAAATACCTCCTAGATCCCTTCCAGGTTCTAAAAGAGGACTCGACTGTTACATAAAAATGGTGGTGCCAGTGCCTGCTGCTAACCTGTTGGCTGGGGGAGAGCAGGGGAATTCTCATCCTAGCACCTACCGAGAACCTGGAACCAATTTATAAAATGCGGCACAATTTCTTGACTAAATGGAAAGGGAATGGGAGAAATTAAGAAGGTAGCCTTCCAACACCAACATTAGCTCAGCTGAGCTGTAAATCCTGTGTGTTGGGCAGCGTAGCCAGAAATATGTTCAGCTATACTTCTGAAGAGGAAATAACAGGATCAGAGAACAGCAGGTGAGCACGTTGTCAATGCCACGCTGACAGTGCTATTGGAGCCACTGTCTTACATTTCCTGAGACCACCATATTTTTATTTTTTATTTTTTTTACTGACAATAAGACATTCAAAGAGTATTAAAGCAAAAAGTCTGAAGGTATTTGGTTTGCGGAGGCTGTCCTGTTAGGCTTTGGCTAATGAATTTGCAACCAGATGTTCATTTTAAGATCTGATCCAAAATGCACTGAAGTCAATGGAAAGTCAATTGGAAGTTCCAGATTACTGGAAAAAAGCTACTGTAGTGCCAATATTATAGGGGGGGAAAAAGATATAAACAGGATATAGCCATGGGTCATTCTGCTTGGCGATGATCCTAGGCAAAACAATGGAAAAGCAAAAGAGCAGACCCAGGATCCCCAGTTATCTGCCACCCGAGGTGGGGTGATTATGTGGATGGCTAGAGATGACAACAAATGGAAAATAACTGTATTGAGCTCACCTCCTCCTCACTGCAGGCTACCCCAGCCAGTATCCCCCCCCCTCATTTACCATTAAGAGCACATACACATGGTTACTATAGTGCAACGAGCACAACAGCAATGCCTTAGGAGGAAGTAACTATGCAAGTATATGCAAATTAAGGGAGAGCAACAAGATCAATATTGGTTAACTGTTTGATAGAAAGAGCCAAACAGGCCCCAAATAACACTATTGTTTGTTTTTCTTTTGATTTATAAATGTATGTCTTGAAAGAGAACCATCTTGAGGTGACAGGCTTCTGTAGGTCTTTGGAATTCACTTCCATGTGATGCCAATCAAGCTATAAACACTAAATAATAATAACAACAACACACTAAAGGTGCAAACTGGGATCCAATGCCTGAAAAATGAAGCTAAACAAGATCATCCATGTTTTAGAGTAACTAACCACTGCATCTGCTTCCCCAGGACACAATTCACTCTGTCTGGAGTTTTAAGCTCAAGACTTGTTGGACATCGTTCCAGATGTTACCATATTGCTAAAGAATTTTGGGGGTGAGATTCTGTGGGCTCCACTATTCCTGACGTCAGACAGTCATCCTAATAGTCCTTCCAACTCTGAGTACACAACATTTGGGTACCTGGTGAGCCATGAGCCATTAACCTATTCTTGGACCTCTTAGGTGAGCTTTCACTTGAGCAAAGTTTGCTTTCCTGTTTTGCACATATTTGCATCTATCTGGCTTGCACATAGATCTTAAAATAACTAGCAAATCATGCAGTGTCTTTGTATTACAAGAAGGCTGTAGGTTGTTGGACAAAAGATCAGTTTTATAGCAGAAGAGAGAAAACAAATTTCAGGGTTGTTTAACTACCATTTGGTGCAGTCCTCCCTCACATCTACTGGATTTGGAAAAAAAATGAATTAAAACTAACAAATAAATGCCCATGCAAGAACTGGTTAGAACTGCAGTGGAGTGGAGACATCTAGCTGCCTTCTGTCTACCAACAGCATCTGTGGATCAGGAAATCCTGGCTCTGGAGAGTGTCTATAGAAATCTGCTTCTCTAGGAAAAAGCAAGCAAGCCGTTCCTTGCCCAAGAGGGAGCATAAAGCTAGGAGGAAGAGTAGATTATATGCACTGTTTACATTTCCTCTTGTTCTCTCTGAACAAAAGCTTATTTCCTTTAATTTCTGAAGTTTGGTTTCTTACGAGAGCTTTCTGTTTTGGCAGTTTTGGTTACACAGCCTTGAAAAAGCAGCTTTGAATGTGCAAATTACCATGAGAAACAATGCTGAAAACACCTCCTTGATCCAGAACCAGAGAGGATTGCAGTGAGCTGATGGAGATGCTGTGAATAAGCCTGATTGCCATTGTTCAGGCTGCACCCCATCCCTGATTAGAAAGCCTAAAAAAAGGGGCAGTGTGTCATTCCTGCTCTATGCTCTCCCTTGCTGTGTAACCAGAGCCAGTTAAACCTGCCTCCATACCTCCAGTGGTCCAGGAAAGCGTAGCCCACAGCAAGGTGTGGCTGCACGCAGCACACCATGGCTGCAGCCCCATCAGGGGAGACCAAGCAAGCTGCATAATGCTCTGCCTGCAGAGGTACCTTTGTGGCTCTGTCTGCAAACCAGAGCCTGCTGAATGACTGCATCCACACCTGCAAGCACAAACACCACCTGCTGAGGGGCTGAGGACTGAGAAGACTTGCTGCATGTGTACTTGAGGGCTTCAAAATGTCACACACACCCTCAGTTTGGGACGGCCCCAGCTCCTGCAGGCAGCTGTCACAGACTCCAGGACTGCAGCAGTCAGAAGCAGGGTGTCACAGTCTGCAGCCTTATTCCCTCTGCTTATCTGCACTCTTCCTTCCAGTTTCAGCCTACGCCTGCTCTCAGTGCACATAAACACACGCACGTGCTAGCTCAGGCAGCAGCCAGACTTTCTGCACTCAGAAATTATGACTCTACAGATGGGGAACTATCCAAAATTGCAGTTGGAGCCCAGCTGTTCCCTACCATCGCCTGATAAACAAAGGCCACATAATTCTGCATCTACACTTCCCCAGAAGACAAACTGGGAAGCTCTGGACAGGTGTTGTGTAAGAAAGTGCAGGGATTATACCAGTTACAAGCATCTAATCACAACAAAATAATCCCTGTGACTGTGGAAGTGAGGCCAATACTCAGATAATGACATATCTAGAATGAAGTAGGAGATTTAGGACAGCAGGACAAAGGAAGGATAATAAAAACACTGGCCCAAGCTCAAACACTAATGCATACCAAACATTAATGCATACCAAACAACAGCCTCTTCAGAGGAGTGTTTTTTTTATTTTCCCAGGGAAGAGATGGTACCAGCAGAAGAAAGTCTGTGGTATTTTTTGGTAGATGAGGAGGTAGCTTGTGTTCTGAGGCACGAGCCATACACACGTCAGAAGCAAGCATCATGAGAAGCAACATTAGGTCTGTGGTTCAGACAAAGGAAGGCACATCTAGCTCAGAAGTCATCGAGTTTGCAGTTATCTGATGCATAAGCAGCAATGTCACAGGTGTAGGTGCAGGAACAAGTACTTCTCTTCTCTAGGGGGCTCCCTTGAGAATGAGTTTGAGGGTGCCCTCATGGCAGCATATCAAGCAAGGAAGCTCGCACTGCGGCATCCACTGCTTTATCTGTAGATGGAAGACTTCAGCCTCCAGGAATGTCAATTTAGCTGTTCTTTGCTTCTCCTTCCTTCCTCATATCAGCCCAAGAGTAACAGTAGGACCAAACAAGATCTACCAACTCCTTTGGTCTTTCTAAGCCAGTGCTTGGCCAGTACATTCTGGCTGGTACCTCTGGTACCTGGGATTTTCATGTGTCTCCCCCCATCTTGCAGCTGTCTGAGAGTTCTTAGCATCTAAGATCAAGTGTATTCATTATAATATAGATGAGGCTTAACACTGTTAACAAGGGCTGAATTTATCAAAAAGAAATCATCGAGTGAGCTAACCGTGAAGGTCATTATTCTGGAAGGTAAATGCTAGCACAAGGACTAAAGTTTACCCAGAAATATTTGCGCATAACATTTCCCAACTATTAGGGAAAAAAGAAATCAAGGGACATATTTTCAGAAAGCCATGGAATGAAACAGCAGAGGATTCTCGCCATTCTGTTTACAGGTGCCAATGTAAGCAACTGTGTGGTTTGCCAGTGAGAAAAAGATAAATGAATGAATGAATTTGAGTTCAAGCCTTACTTGTAAGGAGCCCTCGTATTGCCATGATTCATTTTGGCAGCCCACCAAACCTGAGAGAAACTCAATGGACCAGCATAATCTCTGATCACTGAAGTTAATTGAGGTTGAGTCACACCTGGAACAATCTTGCCCATTCATTCATTAAAACTAGAGGATACTAAAAACACTGTATAGATTGTTTGATCTGTCTGGGGCAAGGTGTGCTAAGAAAAGACATTTTTGACTTACAAGCACAGGCCCACCTTCTGTTTCTCCCTAGAGGACAAAAATGCAGTTTTGTGAGAAATTTTGATCCAGCCAGTCAAGGAATACTTCCAAGTTGTTCCACAGCTCTCCCATGTGCAAGTCCAAAGTCTTCACCACCTGACTGAGGCCACAATAGCTCTGCTTTTTCCTGTACCTGCTG
Source organism: Aythya ferina (assembly GCF_964211825.1). NCBI lineage: Eukaryota > Metazoa > Chordata > Aves > Anseriformes > Anatidae > Aythya > Aythya ferina. The sequence goes on along the minus strand of NC_140298.1, from coordinate 46,042,666 downwards.
TACTGTGATAATTAAGGGCAATTAAGCTTAGTCTAATGTAACAGTACTGTAACAGGGATGAAGCCCATGGTAACAGCAGGAGAATGTTGGTGTAGCATTCTACCACTGCTTTGACTCAGTGCTTGGGACTGACAGATACTTTATTGCCTCAGAAACATGGGTATCAGTGAAGGATACCAAATAAATGATTCCTGTATAAACCAGTTCTGACCTAGCTCATTTTCAGAAACATACAGACTCAATAGCATCTTCCAAAGAGGTGTTTACCTTGGGTTCTTGACTGTCATGGAAAAGAGAGCCACTGGGCTGGGACTTCACATAAGCAACACAACTCCGGTTTGTTCTCATCACTGATGGAGTATGCTATTGTCTTTAAAATGACCTGTTTTGATGTTGTACTGAAACTAAGGGTCTTAAAAGACCCTTAGTCTTTTAAGAAAAACTACAGTCCTTTGAAAAAAAAATCTATATTACCTATGTTTTTCTGGAACAACCAAAGAAAAGACTAACCATGGATGTTCCATCCCAGGTTTTACTCAGTACTGTACTGCTTCTGGAACCAGACATTTTGGGGGTGTTTTGTCAATTCCGTGTAGATATCCGGCCAGGATGTATGTATTGAATAAAAACCCTCAACTTGCTGCAGTGAAGTACTTCGGTTAGCTCTTTACCTGAAGTAATAAATTAAAAGAAACCCATTATCTGGGTTGCAATGCAGCTCATTCTTCTTTCGAAAGCTTGACATTTACAGTAGATGAACTCAAATATATAAACATTTCCCACTTTTACTAATACAACTTATCTCCTAATTCACTTCAACCACAAATGATTTTAAATAGCTAATAGATCTTTGGAATCACTTTTATTTGCACTTCTGGAATAGTCATCTCATGCCCTAATATATCTGCAGTAAAGGAATATGTCCAGAATACAGTTTTAACCAAAAAATAATTAAAATGGGATAAATATTTGGAACCATTCTAGTAAGATTTTTATATGAAAGCTCTTTCTGCAGGAATAAAAGGTTGCACTCAGAAGTTAAAAACCACCTCAAAATTTTTTGCAACAGACTGGTCAGGAAAAAATTAAAGTTGCCTGACTTTAAAAAGTTATCTGCTACTTGTTTGTGATAGATCCAGACCGCTTCCTTCCATAGCAGGCTTATATGGGGAACTAATTATGAGGTTGGGAAACATTGTGCTACTATTCAACACATTGAAGTTCTACTCTCATAGGATTTAGATGGAGGAAGGAAAAATAGGGACTACCACATGCATTCACATGGAAATTATCCACGCAGATCAGAAGACTAGCACAGTCACTGATAAACATCTCAGCAGTAGAACACAGCATGACAAGAGCATAGCAGACAGGGTGGAAGAGTTTCTAGCAGAGCTGACTAGGAACTAGAATTCCAGTCCTAGGGAAAATCCCAATACAGATTTTTGTCCCATATTACAACAAAACTACCATTTCAGATTTTCCTCACATTAACAGTTATGAGATCAGTCACAGGGGAAAAAAACATTCTGTTCCTTTTCATTTTCACATTAAGCTCTTGGTCCTTCTGTATTTCAGTGAGAACAGCATTTGGGTGGTTTTGGCCCTCTTTTCTTCAAAAGCCCATGCCCCATCTAGATCCTTCCTTGTAAGTCATAGCAGTCTGTGACTGCAAGAGGAGAAGCAGTGAGCCCCATGCAGATGAAGCACCTAGGAGAATGAAGGGAGCTCTGATTGCAATAGAAATCAATTAGCATATAAGAGATTAAGTGCAAGCCCAGAAGCCTTTAATGAAGGCCCAGGTAGAGTCTGCTTGCACTACATCCCTATCTACATACTCATCCTGTGTGTGTGCCCGTGTCTAACTTTTACTGCCAGATTAGCTCGAACAACAGGGTTTTAGAACTGGGTTATGATTATAGCAAAGTGGAGGGAGTGTCAAAAAGTGGAAATATGTCACTTACTGTATTCTTGTCTCAAAACCTTATGGCTTGCTACCGCAGAAGGAGGCAAGGGAGCTGGCAGCTAACAAAGTCTTCCATTGTGAAAGGAGTGACAGGTCTAATCATCATTTCTGCTTCAGAAATTTTTAAAATGCAGTATGTGAAAACATGCTGACCCTTGGGAAATAAGTGAGGCTGTTAAAAATAAATAGGTTCCAGCTTTTCAGGAAGAACAGATTCACTACAGTGACGTAAAAACACCCAGCAGCTTGTCCCAGCCGTTTCCCATGAGACACTGATGATTTAGGAAGAAACAGCAGCTCACACAGCTGCCTGGAAATTTAAATGGTAGGATGTTACTTCTTGAATCTTTTATTTTTAACACATCTCACCTTTGACACTGTGACAGTATCTGCACAATCCCTCTATATCCTCAGAAAGACCCTTTGAAGATTTAAGAAAAAAAATAACCTTAGTGGAGCATCCATCCCCATATGTCTTGGAATAAACTACATGACACTAGTAGCCTTAGGAATATCCTCTTACCGTTGGAAAAAAATAATTCATAAATATTTCCTATTATTCATTTGAGGGTTTTCAATTTTCTGCTGAAAGGCACGAGTCCCAAGCATGTTTTGGATGTTGTGCCCACAGACTTGCCAGCAGAGGCCCACTGCTGCGGTCTGACGTGCTGGTGCACAGGGATGCAGCACATCGGTGGCCTGAGCCAAAGCAGGCTCCAGGTCAAGAGTGAAAAAGTTAGTGCTGAAACAGAAGTTTCTCTGTGAATGGACTTACTGATTAGCAGCCACATCTACCAGTTACAGCAGATTACATCTGTGATAGTATAGCTGCAGGTTTGATAGTGGCACATAAAATCTCTTAATTTCAAAGCAGACGTTTGCATCTTTAATTCAGAGCAGTTCACTAGGGGCCCAGGTGGAGACTGCAGGGGTGAAGTATTAAGTCATTTTAGTTAGGGAGCTATTTCTTCCAGTAAACATTTTATGATTTTCTCCTCCATTAATTCATCAGGATCTAATTCCTTTACAGTTTCCTTCTTGTGTTTCCAACTCACTCTTTCCATTCCCCCAAAATCCTGTTAAATCCTAACCATCGCTTTCCATAAAACAGAATGGACAAATTACTGTTTGTTTATAAAAAGGGCCATAGGGATTACATTGCTGGACCAGATTCTTTACATTTCAGCATGTCTTACCACCCCACTTGCAGTCTTACTGCAAGTGATGTTTACTCATCTACAAGAAAGAGGAAATAGCTGGTTGGTTTTACTTCTGCTCCTACAGAACTAAAGACAAATGTTTGTAAGCATTAACAAAATATTCATAAAAAATATAAAGCCATACAAGCATAAGTCCAGAAACTGAAGGAAAACCATCCTCCCCAAAGGCTCTCCTTATTGATAGATAAGGAGTCAGATAAATTACCTCAGACAAAATCCATAACCTTGTCATCTTACTATTTGCCCTGAATAGTATATACCCATTTGCTGGACCAGTCATAGAAACCTATTCTACAGACCAACACCTTTCACAGAAAATAGTCTCTTCAGAGAACTCCTGGTGGCAGCACCTAATAAGAATGAGAAAAAGAAGCTTGGAGGCATATTGAAGTTGCACAGCTTTGTGGGGAAACCCTGTGATGTTTACAGAACAGGGGTTACACACTCAGGCAGGTCATCATAGGCTCAGTGAATAGGAGAGCGCAATAGCCACACAATCCTGTGATTTCTACCCAAAAGAAATTTGCTTGGCTAATTCACCACCACTTAAGATCTTGCCTTCTCATACCTCTCACAGGAAGATCTACATTGTCTGCAGTGACTGCAAAGGCTTGTTGGCCTAAAGAAAACTGCAAGTAGTTCTCAGAAGAAATCAAACACAACAGGAAGGCCATCAGTCTTGCTGTTGGCTTCAGCGTGGCCAAGGCTTTCTTTTTTTTTTGTTCACCAAGCAACACCAGAAACCAGAAGCAAGACATCTCCGTAACTGGTCTCACTCAGAAGCTGCTCTACAAGCAGCACAGCTAGAAGAGTCTGGTTTCCTGCTGGTATGCCAGGAGCATTACTTCTCCAACATCTTTCCTGGCAACAGCCCAGCCCCCCCCTGCATCCACCCAGCACCCTTTGGGGTGAGCAGCAGCCCATGCCGTGACAGTCACCCGTGGGCTGGCTACCACACAGGATCCTGGGCTACCCCTTCTCCTCGGCCAGCTCCTCACGTCCCCCAGGCTAGTGGGAGTGTAATGGGCTTTGAAGCTTTCTTTCAATACTGGCGGAAACTGAGCAATGGGGTTAAAAGCTATGAGAGGGGACTGGGGATGGATAAACAGACAGTGAGCTCACATGTCTTGTTTTCTTAGCAATTCAGGCTAAAAAGGAACATTTTATATACACACATATATAAGGAGGGGGGGGGTGGGGAGGTAACTGGCAAAATCCTCAGTATTGGAAGAGGTTTGGCCTTCTCTCAAGAAGCCAACAGCCTATTTGAAGTTAGCGGGTGTGTTTTTTCCTCTGGTAATGACTTTAACAGTGTTCTTACTTTTACTAGCCACACTGGGCACTAGTCCATCTTACAGACTGAAGCTCTCAGTTCTCCAAGTAACTCTGCAAACCCAATAAGATTACCCCCTGAATTCAACCAGAGATGCCACATTCGTTCCTGACATGCCCCTGTTGCTGGGGGGGAGAAGGCCAACCTGAATCAGAACAATCTCCCCAGCAAAGACAACAAAATCACTATTTGAAAGTGCCCCTTGTTTTGCCCTGCTTCAGGTGGAGGCGTTCCAAATCCACTGGGATGGCCATTAATTGGAGCAATCCAAATCTAAGGGCCTTCGCTGGTGCTAGATGCCAAAGGAAAATGTTTTCCAGGCCTTCGACACAGCTGGAGCATTCAGCTTTGGGAAGTCTGGCTTTGATTCACAAAAGGGCGTAAATGTCACAACACTCACTACTGGGGCCCCTGGCCTTTCTGATAAATTATTGGCTCATCAAATCTCTAATGTGGAGGTAGGAGGCAAATAAGTGGGTCTGGGATCTGTTACTAAATTGGAATTGAAAAAAAAATAGTTGGAGGATGAATAATACACCATTCCTTTTATTAATTTTGAAAAAGTTTACTTTTCCTGATTACTTTAGATTAAATGTATTCCCAAAACAAATCAAAAATCCCAAACTTAAAATAGAAAATTCAGTCCTTTCAGGATTTTTTTTGGAGACAATAGAAGCCGTATATGACATTCAACATGACTTCATGGCTAATTCCATCTAGGCCGATCTACAAGAACATGAAGAAATTCCCTCTGTCATAACAAAAAGATGTTGCTGGGGCCAGATCTCCTAAACTTATGTATACTTGCTCATCCCAAATGGTTACTTCTTCTGAAATTACTGGTATTAGGGCTGACTGGATGCCAAAACTCTATAGTTTGTTATCCACTTCATCACACAAGCAAGAATTCACAGCTCACTATCTCTTACAACCATTTAACCTCCCTCCCACCCCAAATTAAATGAAGATGCAGAGGTAACTCAACGTTATCTGCTCTGGGCCAGCAACTGTGACAAGCTCCACTACTTGTTGTGTCACTTATGCAGCACATGATCTTCATGCAGCTTTCATGCCCAGCTGCCCTGTTTGTAGAAGTTGACGTCTATTTTATAACACTCAACATCACTCAGAACAATGCTAGGTAAAGGCTGTCAAAATTATTCTATCCTCAGCTAATCATTCAGCCTTAAACTTGCCACTAAGTGGGAAATAGCCCTCAGAAGTTTGTTATCTTCTGTTTACATTTAATAGATGATCAGCTGAACCATCTACTTGAACAAAAATTTTGAGTCCTCGTTAAACAAAGTGTACATGCAGTGGTTGCATAAAACATACCCATTTCATTTTAGCTTTCCCATCTCTAGGCAAATTTGAGACTTCCAAGTTGCCAGCTATGTTTTACGTAAATGGCACTCAGGAAATGCAAGATCTGCTCTATTGTGTTGCAATTGCACTGTTATCCAGCTCAGATTTCTTTCTGTATTATGCTGTCAATGAATCTGCCTCGGGAAGAAGGCACCTGCTGTTTCTGTACGAAGTTTTTGTATTTACAAACAGGGACTGAAGCCAAGCTCTGATGCTCAAGTCCTTATAAGCACTTAGACACCTGGGTGAAAAAGCAATGTTTGGATTTGGGGTACTAGGAGCTTTTATGTTTGTGCAGGGAAAAAAAACACAATCAAAAAAATCATAATGGAATATTCTTCATGTAAATCCCCATCTTCCTTTGAATCCAATAGAAGAATCAAGTCTCTTTTCAGAAAGAATTTTACACAAATTCATGGTGTCCATTTGGAATGTAATACGAAAATTTACTTTTACGATTAAAGAACAAAGAGACCAGAGTCATTCCCCTACATCAGACCCATTCACTTCAGAAAGGAAGAAAGAAAAAATTCAATAAGCACTTATGAAATAACTTCTTAACTGAGTGATTTCTTTTTGACTCCACTTAGCTTTTGGCTCACATCCTGCAGCATGAATGTTTACATCATATACAAATCACCCTCACAACTTTCAAATGCTTATCTTTTTAAAGCCCAATAAGTGAAAGATATACATATATTTAAGTTTCTTTTAAAGTTAGGGATGAATGATTAATCTGTAGTACAGGAAGCAAGCCTGTTAAATCTCATTTCAACATGCTAAAATTAATGTATTTAGTTAGCTCTGTGGCTCTGCATGCAGTGGATAACCAAGATGATCGTCATCAGGTGAACAGATGTGGTAAAATGAATTCCACCAGGATACCACAAACCAAATGACACTTTTCCAGTCAATGCCAGCGTGCATTGACTGTAAAAAGAGTGAAAAGCAACAATATAGGATAAACTCCAAACTGTACAATGTTTTTATAAGCTATATCCTCACATAAGCTCAGTGCTTCTGGTATTAGTGAATGAACAGCAGATCTGACTTTGTACCACTTACACAACAAGTTTAGTTTTATGCAATTTTGTAGTTATTTGCCTTTTGAATCGCTGAGTTTCTTGCCTTCCAAGAGATAGCTGCCCTCTTTTTCTCACCTAAAATCCCAACCAGACCTGATATCTATGTGCATTTATTGCTGCAGTACTGAACTTACAAGTCAGCCCCGAAGTGCAGCAAGGGTTGTTATTAGAGACCACCTTGAATTAGACTCTTTTCATGAATATAAATGGAGAAGACTTAAGCTGTGCCTAGAAAAGGCATGCTTTCAATAGACACAACTTTATTAATCTTCCTTGAAGAATGTCAGCTATTACAAAAACATCTAAGAATGATTCTTAGGTATTTTTTGCTGTTGTTACAAATAAAAAGGAATGCAAGGTACAGAAATACTGAATTCAGCCTATCCACCTGCCAAAGAGATTATCATTGTACTGACATTAACTGGCTTATCACTGGTTACTGCGGTTGAGAAAGAAGGGAACGGTAACTCCCTCCCACATCACCCAGTAGGTTCAAGTTCCCCCTGAAAACACACAGAACTGCTGACTTGATTGCAATCTTGCCTGGAAACCTCAGTCCTGAATCAGGCAAACATCAGATAGGTGTCCTTCCAACACAGTGCTGAAGGCTGATAGCAGTTTACAAACACTGAGTATGCTTACTCCACAAAATCTATACTCCAGTGTTAATAATCCATACAGAATATACATACAGCTCCTATTGTTATGACCAATATGATGGTTGCTTTGGCTTAGCCATCAGCTGATCTCATGACTTCTACTCCAAGCTGCAGAACTAGCCCAGAGTGCAGATCCAGCCTGGACAGTTCCCCAGCTTGTGAACAAGAGATGCTGCAGGAAAGTGGAAAACAGACTGAAAATAGCTGAACACAGAGCTATTTTTCACCTCCTATAGAGAAGGTACAGGTAGTTACCAAGCCACTACGCAAGAGGTGAGCATCGCTTCCTTTTGCGCCCTTATGCATCAGAGAAGCACAGGCAGTGTGCTGCATGTTCAGTGTGTGCCAGCAGTGCTCCAAGCATATTGAGGGGAATCAGCCCCTCCTGAGCTTCCAGCCACAAACACAACCTCACCTTTAGGTCCTAAAGGCACCCAGGTTGTCACAAGGGACCCAGCTCTCCAGGATGGGCTACCTGTGTGCATGCTTGCACATCCAGCTTTGCATGCAAGGAACTTTGGGGACAAACAAGAAGGAACTAGCTTAGATTTACACATCTTTATTTATGCAGCCACTGAGTGCAGACTGTAGCTTGCTGTCTTTGATCTAGACACCTAGATAGTATAGGAATCCTGCTTTAGGTGTCAAAGCAGGCATTCAGGATCTCACTCCAAGAACTTTGGAATCAATGGGGGCTTTTCCATTTCCTGTAAACTCATTTTATAGAAGCTATCACCAGAAAGGGAGCCTTTAGATCAAGGATATGCTTCTGTTAACCTGAATATCCAAAACCTCAAGTCTCCAAAGATGGAGACTCCACAACCTCTCTGAACAACCTGCTCCACTGCTTGAGCACCTTCACCATGAAAGTAGCATGATATTTTGGTTGTTTGCTTTCAGTTACGTTTAAACAGGATTTGTTTTTAAACTTTGCATCCACTGCATCCTGACTTCTGGATTTTCAGTTCAGGAAGTTCAGCAAATGAAAGCTTGCATCTCTAACAAAAATCCTTGCCTATTCTTCCTATGGGTCTCAGCACCAGAGGAATGGCTATCAGAAAAGCACTGGAAGCTAAGCATAACAACGCTGCAGAAGGTATGATCACTTCAGAAACATGTCTTCCCGCCCAGGGCACATCTGCAGAACTGTCACCACCTGCACACAACTGCTAATTCCAGCTCCACCCCAAGAGGCTCTTCATATTTCTGAGTGCCAGCTGTCTACATGTCAACAGATAAACCACCCTTCCTTCAGCCTCTCCATAGCATAGTATGTGTGTGGCAGCGCTGCCTCCTGAACAAGATAAAGCACTTTACTCTGTGACAGTATGTCAGAACTTGAGCTTCCTAAATTCCCACAATTTGGAAATTACACATGTAAACAGATACCAGAATTGTGAGCCCAGAATATGCCTAATATTGGTGCTACTTTCATTTTCTTGAATGTTGTAACCCCTTCTACGTTGGAGTAAGAGCTTGCATAGGGGAGGATTCAGTAGCAGGGAGAGCTTGCACGTCATTTTAGGACTGAGAATACATCAGCAGAACAGTTTTTCATCAACTAAAAAAAATATCCTGCTTGCCTATGGAACTTCTACCAGATTTCCTTTGGCATTGCAGTTATAGTCCCTGAAGCATATTCCAACATTTTTGTCATTTGATCAGTCCTGCACAATTTACTTGATAGCAGCTGTGTGCACTTTCTTCATACTTTCCTCCCAGTGCATTAATAGTTCTGTTCTTTGAGAGCTTTCCAGGGGGTGTGAAAAATGTCTTTTGTTTCTTCCTTTTCTTACACTCCTCCCACACTTTAACATGGTGAGCTTTGCTTCTGCCTACAGGAAACCATCCAAGATACACCTTTAAAAGACAATAAGATTCTGTAACTGTTCAAAATTTGGAAAAAGGGTATTTGCTTCTGCTATGAGAGACCAGAGCTGAATGTATGCTCTGCCACAAATATACAATTTAACCTCAGCTGAGCTTACCTGGATCCTTGCCTAATTTTTCCTGGAGAAGTATTGAAAGTATACCTGAAGACTTATTGGGATGAAGCAGCATTATATAACAAGCATTTTCCTAGTATAACTTAACACATTTTTGAGATTTCCAAACTTTACAAAAAGATAATAGAAGGTGGCAATAAAATTTCTCTGTTTTTTCAAAACAGATACAGACTTAAAATGGCAGCTGACATGTTGATTTCAGTGATGCTCATACTGGGACAAATCAGAAAAGAACAGCAGTGGAAACGAGCACATCACCTGTAGAGTTATGCTCACTAAGAGTCTTCCTCACAGAGGATACACAGCTGGGGACTGAGATAAAGCAGAAGGAATATTGCAAGCACCGTGCATCTTGCATGGTAGAGTCAACAGATTGTAATGTGGGCTATTCCTGCAATTGTTGTACGTGATGAGTTCTCCAAATCACGCTGCAGCTTATTAACCAGAGAGGAAGGAGAACAATGGGAAAATTGTTAATTTGTGACCCAAATTCCATACACTTCTTAAACCACCTTCCCCTCGAATGAAGTATCTGAAAGCAATATCCTGGCATGAGTTTAATCAAATTTAAAGTAACACAGGCTAATCTTCTGAGGCCTGTTATGTCTGTGAAAAGTTATTTCTTTCCTTAAGGCCTGCTTCCCTTCTGGAAGTCTGTAAGTCATGAAATGAGCAAGCAGCAGGGTCTGGGGCAGTAAATACAGCATTGTCCCCCCCATCCCACCCCCGCCCAAGGTCTGCTTGCTGCCTCCCCAGAGGATACCCCACCAAATTCCACTAATAAAACAGCTCTTATTTTCCTTGGGGATAAAGGGTAATGAAAGAGAATGGTTGATATCGGTGGTAACTACCACAACAAACAGACATTATAAGGCTTTGGCAGGCATTTTCAAGTACGGGAACCAAAAGTTGAGCACTATGGTTTGAGGAGTTCAGTTTACAGCACCATTTTTTTCCTCTTGCTTTTTTTAAAATACATTTTCCTTAGCATATGGATCCAGTGCTGATCCACATCTGGATTTCTGGTTAACTGGAATTTCTGGAGAGTTCCTAAAAGCCCTCTTGTGCTTCCCCTTCCCCACCCCCCAGCTCTCCTTACCCACAGAGCAGGATCTGTTTTCTTTCTTTATGCTCTTTTCTGTTTTTAAAACAGCCAGTATCACCAGCAGAACCTGCTTTGTGTTTGTTTCCATACTTTTCCTTCCAGGAAAGAAAGCTGGCTCCCATTAAACCTTGCTGACACTGGAGCAGCCAGGTATCCCATTGGGAACTCACTGCATTTGCTTGAAATCCCTCCATGCACCAAGGCTCAGCAAGGCACAACAGCCAATTGCCAAATGCATCTGTCTTGCTGTTTTCAAATTTAAGAAGCAATTCATACCTTAGGCCAAAGACTGCATCCAAGTACTATCAAATCTGCCCCTTCATTCTTAGCGTAGTCATCAAAAAAAATGCACCTCGAAACTCAAAAACTGTTAAAGAGGAATGGAGATGCACATGGAAGACCTGACTTTTGTCTTCTTCCATACATCTGCTTGGAGGACTCATCATTCTTCACATTAATCCAAGTGTGAAGAATGTCAAGGGTGGCATAGGTTTGCCACAACACTGTGGACAGTTTAAAACAAAATCAAACCTTCCACAATTTGGACCTATCATAGCTGCAGACTCAGCTTCTCGCTGCTTTCAGTGAGATCCCACACAGAACACATAACCAAGGTCAGTCCCCTGTGGAACGGGGAAGGTCATTCCCAATGTCTTTGCTCAAGCTACCATCCTTGCAGTGGAACTTTCTGCATACATGGTTCTCCCTCCCATGAATCTTCCTTTTTTCTTTCAGCTCCAATTTCTGGGCTTTCTGTCCTGTTATTTCCCCCTAGGCATCATGCTATTTGAGCTTCTCCTTCCCTCTCCTATTCCCTTGCAACCTGCTGAGAGCACTGCAAGAAGAATTATAGCCAATTCATTTGCCTGCCTGCCAATTAGAAGTATACTGTGTCAGAGGCAAGTGAGTAAATACCAATAAACAATATGACAGCTATTGACCCTCAGACAGTTTTCAGTGCTTTCCACTTTATTAAAATGAGGTATTAATAGAACAGATACGTTTCACAAGACATGGCACTGTAGTACTTTGAATCACAGAGCTGACTTTTAGAGCCAGAAAAACAGATTCTTCAACACGCTTCTTATGCCAGATACTGTTAAATCATGAAGTTTTGAGGGCATTTTTTCTAGTATTTTTAGCAATAAAATAGTCACACTTGTGAGTAGATAGTCTCTTAACTCATTCTAATATTTGATTATGAATACCTGGGACAGGAACCAGTTCATAATGTTTCCATACCATGTAGCATCACAAAGCCTCCAGGTCTAGACTCAAGTACGACGTCCTTTTGTAAAACACAATAGTTTAGCAGACACTATGTCAACAGATGCCTTCAATGTAAATAGAAGAAACAAGTCTCTCTTCTAAAGAGTTCATGATAGAAGACCCCCAGCCCCACATGGTGCACAGTGCCAAAGAAATTCTGCTTGCCCAGAAACATTTTTATTTGAAGAAGGCTCAATATCGGCACAGAGCACAACTGCACACTTCTCAGTGAGGTGCTGGAGCATAAACAGACTACAACTTGGAAAAGGCAAGCAATCAGACATATGGTCTCATGAAAAGTTATCTATCTCATGTCACGCATTGTTGGATATTTTTAATGCAAGGCAACAATTTGACATAATTCAAACTCAAGCAAGTTAAATCTGTTCAGCAAGCTCATATTTAATATGTAATATGAGTTGGTAGTTGTAGAAGCACGAATGCAGTGATTTTCTCTTGCAAAGATATGACCTTATGCTGCATCCATTTCTTTTTCTTTTGAAAAAAAAAATCGCAACAATTATTTTCACTTACTCATATTTGAAAGTTCATCCCCAAAATATGATAGCTGAATTCCTGGAGAAAATCCAAACACAGCTCTAAGCTGTGCAACCGAGCATGAAGTGAGAAAGGTATCAGCACCCCAAAGCACAAGCACTAACTCATGCTCAAACCAGGGCCATGTAACAGAGCAGTCTCTTCACAGCAGTAAAAGCAGGCAAGTTCTAATATGTGCCAGCATGAGTAAATAACAAGTGCAAAGCCTAATGTGAACAAGGTGCTGTACTGAAGGATGCTTTGTGAGCTTCCAACAATGAAAGACTGCTCTTTTCTTCCAAAATTAAACTGTAGCAAGTAATTGAGTCAGGACATCTTGCTGCTTCCTGGCTACTGCTTTTAGATAAAAATATTTTCTCTTACTACCCCCATGCTTTATGGGAAGTGCACACGGAATGTACATGAAAGAATGTTCCTATTAAAGGAGGATGCTAACACCAACTAACTACCAGAAGACCAAGGTTTCCCTTCAGAAATGTTGTACCTGTCCCTCCAAAACTCTCCTTTAAAGACCCCAGACCTTTTCTAAAAACCTTGTCTTGTGCTGTGGGACACAGAAAACCATGCAGTATTTCCATGCCACCTATTCAGGAATTTTACCAAGAGCTTTCTCCCTTGCATAAACACTGCTGGACTCGCACCTTCAAACAGCCACTTCAAAGCAGCACGTCCTGTAGCCCCCAAAAGTGCAGCTCATCGTTGCCCAGCAGTTAAGTGAAGCATTGCTTTATGCCCCAGCCCAGCCATGCTTTCCAGTGAAACCCTAGTGTAAGCAGTAATTCTCTAGCAAGGCACAGATAATCATTTCCCCAAAATTTAAAGAAAAGCATGTGGTTAACAGACCCCACTAATAATGCAGACGAAAGGCTGCACTCAGTGCTACCAAGCAGATTTAACTTACATGTGTGAAAAAACTTCCAAGCCATGACTCTCTCTGGAATAGCGATACATGTTGCAAAACTTCCATTGCTTCCCTGTGTACGTGCTAAACAGATTAAAGCAAGTCACACACTAGGTAAACCATGACTGCCTCACTGTGGATTAAAGCAAAGACTGCTTGCATTAGATCACTATTGCCACTGAAATACAGGAGCTTTTTCTTTTGCCCCTCTAAAAGATTGATGTTTTGTTCAGGTGAGCGCTCCAAAGTATTTCTGACCATTAAAATACATACATTTTTAATAAAATATAGAATACTAGTATTGGCTGACAAATAGCTTGCAATAAATGAAGCTGAATAGTCAAGTTGATCTTGGCTGAAATCACAACCATGCATCTGAAGTGTCTTGAAGCTTGCATTTCTGATATATGTGGTTTTATTCAGAGACTTTGTTTTTAATCAATAAATTTGCAAAAGCTGTATTTCAGCTGTGATCGACTACTCTCCATTATACAACCACGTACTTGGAGATATTTTTAATACCAATACTTGCTATACCCAAGTTCACATTTCCTTCCTTTGAATTCTTATGAACTTCTCTTCCTTGGAAGCACAGTCTGGCTAAGCTCCAGCTCTGAACTTCCTGGAGGATTTGCCTAAACAAGTAATAGCTTGCATCTGATCAGATGGATAGCAACAAACCAGATTGTTTTCACGAGAGAATGGCATTCTAGCTCAGTGTGACCTTTGCACAACTTGGGACCCGCTTTGTATCTCACCTGAGTCTTTTGAGCCTAGTTCAACAACAACAACAAAATTGAGTTGCTATCACAAATTTGTTTCCAAATCTTTTACTGCAAGTTCTGTAGCATCCCACACTGTATACAGTAAAAAAAAAATGCTTTGACAAAGCAAGGATATCTTGTACAGGAGACACTGGTACCTTGTGGCATACTGAACACTTTATTTTATGCTGAACCATGGCATTGTAGCTGGGCTTTGTTTAGTTGCTTTAGTCATTCCATACATAATTTCAAAAGAATCAGAGTGATCTGAATTTTGTCGAGTACAGTACTATTAAACACATCCTTGGCAATCCATGCATATGCCTTCTGTATGGACACAACCTGGTTACCAGATGCAATATTTACCTAGCTAGATCAGCAGCTATAGCTGCTGGTTGTCACACTTGTATCTAGTTACTGAAAAATTACCTCTACTGATACATATATACACTATGCTGCTCAATCAAAAGAGGTTTTCATCAAGTTTTATATGCTACCTGTATTAATGGAAGTGTCTGAGGAATATGTCATTTATTCTGCTATTATACATTATTTTCTATCAGATCTTTTGGACACAGATCCCCGAGTTAAACATCAATTTTTTTGCTCCTTCATTTGGGGAACCATTTATGTAAGCCTGCATTTTCCCTCGATTTTGGGATGTGAGAGCTCCCTATGGAAGGGAGAATCCAAAACAGGACTGCTCTGTTGCAGAACTCATCATAAAGTATTTTATTTTGAGCATTTCTGTTTAAAATTTAGAAGCCATGCCCAACCCAGGAGCCTTGGGAGGGTGCTTGGCCATGCTGGGGTCAGGAGCTGTGGCCTTCCCAGTGCAGGAGCACCTTCCTCCCCACATAGCCACCTGAAGACACCAGACACAGTCCCCTCCAGGGCTTTGCTTGTTCTTCATCCCCACACCTCCATTTCATTGAGACATCATTCCTCAAGCAATGAAACAAGAGCTGTTTTATCAGTGAATTCCCTCCCAGTCCCATTTTATTGACTTGAGTTTCCATCCCCTTGACCTGGCCCCATGAGCTATTTAGCTGGAGTTTAAAAAACATCAATAAGTTTCAAGTTCACTTGATGCACAACTTCCAACTGCTCATTAAAAGGTCTTGTTTCAGCAAGAAAGCATATAAACAATAAAAAAAATGGTTGGATGGATGTATAATGCTTTTTCAACCCTATAACAAGGCACTAAAGGCTTAGAGAAAGGTTGTAGACAGAAGCTCTGGAGTGATGCAGAAAGCAGGGCAGAGCAGCATTAGGAATACCTTCAGTTTAAGCACTCATGGAATATTTGTCCAGAGCCAATTTCTCTTCCTCAGGCTCTTTTCCAGTGTCTGCTGCTTCTTATTAGCATTATGGAAAGACTCAAGAAGTAGCTTGTCTTGTCTTCACCCAGGACAAGCCTGAATTTTAACAGCCCCAGTGCAAAGTGATGGGATAAATAATCTCAGCTGCAGTAGCCCCTGAAACTCACAGGCTGATGATTAGCATTTCTCTCAAGCCATATGAGACAGTTGCAGCTTTATTTTGAAATTAAGGTGACTTATTTGCAGAGAACAGATGGGGGGTAGGTAACCTCTCCTCAGCAACACTCATGCAAGGAAAACTGTAAATCCAAGTCTTTGCCATGACCTTTGGTTTTGCTTCTATTTACTTCAGCCTCACTGAAGTCAGTACCCTTTTGCAAACAGGTAACATCCAGGTAGTGTGCCTCACATCATGGCTGCTTCCTCACCTTAAGTCTTCATGTTCACATGCCACAGAAACTGAGAAACAGGTTCAAAACCCTTAGGACAATGCCAATCAACAGGCAGCCAGTAAAGCCCCACCACTAAATTCTCACTCTTGTTTCTTCAGAACAAGTTTCTTGTTTCTTCAGAAACAAGAGTGAGCATTTGGTAAGAGTTGTGCCAAGTGGCCAGAACCTCAAGGTTTGATGTGGGAAGAGGAGGAGAGAGAAGTGTGCTTGAGGATCCCTTTTTGTCCTTTGATCTTGATGCTCGCATACACATTTCTTGGAGTAACTCTTACAAGCTGTGAAAATTCACTTTTAATTTTACACCTTTTCAGTCATATAAGTAGCAATCAATTCATAAGCAGCACTGCCAATAGAAAGACAATTAAAGTTTTGTACGACCAAGGTGCTCCATCCCTGAACACACACATGCCTTTCCCACATATGCAAAGCATCTGGGGCTGAAACAGCTCCTGGAGGAAGCCTGGGGAGGAAACTCTAACATTACAAGTTGAAGCCACAGAAAGAGAAGCTATTCTTCACAGCAGAAGGATACAGACATCTTTTCCTGCTCTTAAGAAAAAAGCAAATGCATAGTACAAGAACAATACTCTCTCACTGATTTTTAAATAAATCTCACTCCAAAGACATTTTGACCTGATGTGCCTTGCTCTGTCCTGTGCCTTGCTTTTCTCCCAGCCCTCAAGGCAGAGCCTGCTCTGGGAATTATAACAGAAGGATTTTCAAAGAAATTTGGTTGCTGTTGGAATTCCTACCCTGGTTTTCCAGGGAAAAGGGGTTCAGTTGCCTGTCTCCACACCTCACCCCCTTAAAAGCACAGCACATGTGGCCAGCACAGAACAGCACCATGGAGAGGATGCAGAGGTGAACCAGACGCACCTAAAAGCAGGGGAAAAAAAAAAAGAACAGAAATGCACGGGCAGTGGGGTTTCAGTGCTCGGGCTGCTTTGGGCATCCCCTGGTGGCACGGAAGGAGCCGAGCTGCAGAGAAGCGGCTGCGGGCGCGCCCTGGCGGCGGAGCGGGGCCGGGGCCGGGTTCGTGCAGCCGCCGGGCTCAGCCTGTACAGGGATCAAATACAATATGCAGACTACTTGCTAGCAGCAAGTGTCAGTTCCCCCATCCCCAAATTCAGTGACATCAGGAGTAACGCACTATTGTTGAGGCCAGAAAGAAGCCTAAAACACTTTCAGGGACAGGTAATGAGTTAGAAAGCTTCATCACAACACAGAATTTGAAGCAGGGTACAGCTGCAGGAACTCTTCCCTACCCCCGCACATCACCATATCACATCACCTGGTGAGATGGTGCAGCTGCCTTCTGGAAGAGCAGGAGTCCCACTTCCCAGACAGCAAGAAAAACCTGCAGGAGCAGTGCTGGGAGCCCACCTGGCTGAGGAGCACTCCCTTCTCCTCCATCCATCGCACTGCTCTCACTATTAAATCTGAAATGCTTTTTTTACAAGCTGGGAGAGCCCCCTGGCAGGAGTCAGAGAAAGCCCCCTCAGGAGTCCAGAGGGAAAGCCCTTGGTCCTGGCAGAGTCAGACCCGAGCACCCCAGCCCCAAGGAGTGCTTCAGTCTCCTTGCATGGCTTTTTGAATCCAGGCAGGCTGAGAGGCACAGAGAAAAGACACCTCTCAAGTGCAGTTCATTTGGAGGAAGTCGCCCAAAGCAGAAACATTCACGTAACAGAAATTCACATTTATTGCCAGGTTTCAGGATCCAGAAGGATGGCACCAAATCCTGACTGGTGCCATCTAAGTGGCCACACTAAGTGGCCACGCTTTGCTGTGCACAAAATCCTACCCAGCTAAACACTGTCCTCTGCCCGTGGACAATCTCCACTCCTTAAAACTCCAGTCAAAAGATTTAAAAGGACAAGAGAAATATCACAAAGCAAAGTTAGATGGGATGGGGATCTCAGCAGAGCAAGCCTGGAAGTGCTGCCGCAGGGACTGTGCAAGAAGTAGCCACGGGAAGGAGCTGCAGCACTTACATCGGTACGGCAGCAAAGGCAGCCAACACAGCACCCACAGCGCCGGCAAAACCGAAGTTCGCGATCTTGCAGTTATTTATTGTACAAGCACTTTTCAAATCAAGTTTTTTCCCATCAGTATTAAAATACTAGAAAATTTACGGAGAGCTCAGATGCTAAAACGCAACATATCAACAGGAGGGGACAAAACAAAAGGCAGCAAGTGACAGCCAAACCCGAGGGGCAGCCTCCGAAGCTGTTCCCATTCCCAGCCCCGGGTTTGTCCCGGGGGCAGCAGCCCCGCGGCGCACGGCAGAGGGAGCCGCTCACCCGGGGACACGTCCCTGTCCGCCACCCCCAAAACGGGGCTACACGCAGCAGGAGGCTTCCTTCTTGGGGAACAAGGAGCAACCCCTTGATATGAAACCAGTCCAAGTGGCTTAGGCAGTACTGCAGCCTCCCCGAGTGAGCACAGCATCGGCCAGGACTCACTCAATGTGAATCCCCACAAGAAGCATGGGGGGAAGTGTTTGGGTCTCTACTGAAACCAAATTTGAAGCCTTCAGTGGAGAGCAGGTGAAGTTTGCCTTATTTAATACCTAACAGCAGAAATTTAGCAATAACAAAAAAAAAAAAAAAAAAAAAAAAAAAAAAAAAAGATTTCCTTAATCTGGCAAATTACCAGGCTGAGAGAAGGCTGTCATCTGTGCACTTGCAAGAAGAGGCATACCAAGATTAGTTTAGCTGTGATTGCTGTCAGCGGTCAGTTTAAAAATACCAATCCAGCCTCCTGACAGGCAGTTTTCCAATTGTTACCATTTTTTTGGCAGCCAGCATGTTTGCAGAATCCCTGCTGGCATCCCCTCCCAGCGACCACCCTGCAGCTTCCAGAAGCCTCTGCTTTGAGATGAGCACCATTCCTCACCTAGGCAGAAATATGTGCCATGTCAAAAAGGCAAAGGAGAGGTGGCTGCACACCCAGCTGCACAAGCCTGTCTCTTCACACAGCCTGGAGTGGGAGGTGGCACTTGCCTTGCACTCAAATTAGGGTCCATAGGGTCCAGCTGCTGGGTGGTGTTAGTCTGCTAGAAAACAACCCTAGCTAGGATAGTCCCTATGGCTCTCGTTAATTTTGCATTAGCATCTGCAGCACAAAACCCCAGTGACGCTGCTCCAGTGCTATTTCCGTGCCACATGGGGAGATCATCACAACAGTTGTTACAAAGCTACTCAGAAATAGAAAATTCTCTTTAAATGACAGATGCCAAGAAGTTATAGGGTTCATTTTCTTATGTTTCCCAGCTGGGTGCTCCCCTTCCACCTACACATCTCACCTCAGGCTTGGATTTCCCCCTTGACCTACATGGATCCCCACACTCCAGCTCCACAAGCATCCTGGCTGCAGCACCACAGAAAGGCGACACGTCTCTACTGCCAAAGGGGCCAGGAAAACATGAGACTGGCCCATGCCTATCTTGCATTGTTGTTGCAAGTTCATTTGTGTCCAGACCAAAGGAAGAGGAAGAAGCCAGAAGTTTCCACTCACCAAATGGAAAGACTTCGTTTCATCTTGTAGAGACACAGTGGCTACAGGAAATGCAAAATCCTGCTGCTGGGGCGAATGGAAATTTCTGCCTCTTCCCTCCCACCCACCAGAGTCAATTTATATCTGGGCAAAGTGGCAGATGATGGAAATTCATATGAACCATCCACATATTAATAAGAGAGAGGCTATCCTGGGTTACAGGTATTAAAATCATCTCACACAGGCCACAGGCATTGGGCATAGGTTCAGGCAGAGAATGCAGCAGGGGAAATGTCTTGGTATAACTCTGCTTCTCACATATCAAAACAGAAGCTTTCATGTGGGACATTCTCAAAATGTTTGAAGTTTCACAATTACTATCACTACTAGTGCAATGAGATGAAGGACGGCAAAGCACATCACAAATGAAGTGTCACATACTCAATGCCTACAACCCAACTCTTTGAGTCAAACCTCTGCAAAAAGAGGCCAGTGGTTATGCAGGAGAGCTGATAGCTTCTAAATTAACACAAAAGCCACCAAGTTGAGCTCAAACTAAGGTAACTTACAGGCCTATTACAGTTTCTCTTGGAGGAACCTCCTCCCCAAGCAGCATCCAGCTTTCTGACACTGGGACAAGCACACACAGAGCCCCCAGCTCTCCACCATTGCCTCACCTCTGGGGGTGCCCTTTCCATCCCCAGCCCAGCCATTACTCCCCACCTACCCGCAAGCTCCAGGCTGCCTACTCCTGAGACAAGGGGCAAACTCTTGCCCACCCCTCGTACCCAGCTGTATCTGGGCTTCCCTCTCTCCACCAGCGAATCACCCTCCCCTGCCATCAGGGCTCTGCCTCCTCACCTGTGCCAGCCCTGGCAGCCCCACCTGCTTCTCCTCCTTCCCCAGGAGGCCATTGCTCCTGCCCTGGGGCTGTGCCACCCGTGTGTTGGCCCCACTGCCCCAGCACCAGGGCCCTGAAGCCCCTGTAGACCATCATAGACATAGATGTGTGAGCCTGTTGGCTCACACATCATCCCCTGCATTGGGATCCTGGATCACAAATATGAACAAGTGGGCAGGTCTTGGCTAGGAGCTGATGAATGTTCTGATTACCTTTCTGGATGCTCCATTAGACTTCTTCAGCCTTTTCCCCTTTCATTTTTTTTTTTTTTTTTTTTTCAGGTTACCTGTATAAACTGCCTAATTTTCCCCATGCTCACCTACACAATTTGTGTCATGACTGGCCCTCCAAGGAGAAGTCACTTAACATTATTCAGGGAGCTCAAGAGCTGCTCTGGAGCAAGAGGAAAGGGGAACCTGACAACCTTCATCTTGCTCTACTGTCTGCAGAAAAGCCCGCAGACCCTACACACTAAGAGAAGAGAGGGAGAAACAGGGTTGCTGTGCCATTAGGGCAGGGTGGAAATTAGGGATATTACAGGGCTTCTTTTCATAGTGTTCATTAGTTTGCTTTTGTTCTTAGGAAGAAAGAGGAGGTACAATGTCGGGGCTGACAGAGAAGCTAACGGGAAGCAGGGCTTGGGAATGGTCACCTCTGAAAAGCAAATGAAACTCAAGCAGGTTAGCATAGTTGAGCTCGGGGAATAAACACATCATTTCTCCTCCAGCATTTTTGTACTCAGAATCATGATCCAGCAGCAAACGTTTGTTCAGAGCTGGCCTGCTGTTGCACACTCAGCAAAGAGCAGACGTAGGAGGCATACTTTCAGAGGAGGTAGCAAGAAGCCACTTGACCTTACAGAGCAAACAACGTCACCACGAAGTTTGACAGAAATGAGAATTAATGATAGGGAATGGAAGGAGAAACCGGTGCAGCCTTAGCTGAAGGCATCTCCACTCCCCTCCATCCCTCTGAACGTCCCACACTACTGGCAAGGCCATGGGTAATCCACAGTGCTTGGGGGGCTTATAGAGGTGCATTTCTCCCCCCAGCACCATTTCTCCTGATGGCCCTGCCTTCACAGGTGGCTTCAGCGGGGTGGCCGCTGTCCCCATGGGTACAGGGCTGAGGTCTTTCTCCTAAATCACAGTGAGCACGCCAAAGGTCCTCTATGCCAGCTTTCTTCAATGAACAATTTTTAGGAAAAAACAGTAATTCTCAGTTGTCCAGATGCCACTGAAAGCAGTGTTACAGTGTCCCATGAGAAATTACTGGATGGAGGGACAAAAAGTTTGGCAAGTGAGTTACGGACCAGATAAGGGCATAGCTACTGGGGAAGGATCAGGGTGTTAGCAGAGGACTTGGGCCTGTCTCAGTTTAGTATTCACATTAATGATTCGGTCCAGAAATTAAGAGGTCATTGATAAAATCAGAGATGAGGCTGAGAGATGTCTTGGAGCAATGGAAGTGGAATAAAGCTAATCAGGGTAAGAGCAAAGTCACAGTCAAAAGACTCATAAGAAGACTTGATGTTCCAAGATGGGCATTCATCAGCTTGGAATAGCTAAAGAGACTTGGATGACCACCACCATCCAGTCACTGATGTAACACTAGGTGATGAAAATGTGTTTTTCAAAGGCATGGAAGTGGCTAATTTCAGTGCAGTGTGGGAAGCATCATGCCATTGCATGGGCTCTTCTGCAATCCTTCACATCATAGCCTGCAGGCTCATGCCCCCCTCCATGGAGCCCTGCTGGCAGCAGAGGGACGTGAGCAGCCCTGCACACCCCACTGAAAGAGGGGCAGAGGCATCACTGCCTACAGCACACGTCAGCTTGAATGTTGCCTGGGGGGTGAACTAATTAAGCTGGGGACAGGCTTTGGCTCAAGAACAGATGGTCATGAGACAAATTTCAGCTGGCAGTTAAAACGTGGCTCCTAAGCATGGGGAAGTGAGGGGATTAAAACAGTCTCCCAGCAAAAGATGCGGACACCACTTACCATGAGCACACATGAAACACTCCCCAGAATCTTACTGAGTGCCTTTGTGACAAATCTTGGTGCCCTCAGCCAAGGCCTCAGTGAGGGGATGGTCCATAATTAAGGAACCAGATCCAAGAGACCCCTTCCAACTCTGCAGTGTGAGTCTGATAACTGCATCTTATGGATGAATCATTGGAGTTGCTGGATGGACAGAGACAGTTAATTAGCTCACAAGCAGCAAGGAAAAGTAACCTCCTTCTGCAGCACAGCAAGACTGGCAGAGGAGAGGGAAAGGCAAGAAAAAAGCTGCAGCTTGCCCAGGGGGTGCAGGCAGTCATCCATCAGGAGGACACGAGCTCCCTGGTGCACATACCTGCTGTTCACATTTAAAAATGACTGCAAGCATAGTGCCTCAGGGGGAGCAGCCAGCTCTGGCATCCCTTGCTGCTACACAGGGGTTTCCCAGGCATTTTGTGACTGCAAGATTACTGGTGGGTCCAAGAGGAGACCCCTGAGAAGAGGGAGAGCCTGCAGCTTCTATGCGTGAATATGCTGCTCCTCTAGAGAGTCACAAAATCTTGTGCTTTTAAGCCCACAATGTCCATATCATTGGTATCACAGCCATGTGTGCAGTGGGAGAACTTGGATTTGGGTTTATTCTTATTTTATCAAGGAATGCTTAAGATTGTCACAAGTAAAGATATCTTTAAGGTGCTGTTAGGTGTGAAGAGAACTACCAGACCTGCTCCATGCACCACACAGACTGGCTCTCTCACTTTCTTTATCTGAGCTTCCAAAGGCACAGAAATCCGGGAGCAGCTGAAGCCAGACTCTCTTAAAAGGAAATTATTTTCTCCATAGATCTATGCCACTGGAATGGGTCTGCATATGATTTAAATAACATATGTGTTTCTGCTTATTGTCTTCCTTATGACTGCCTAAGAATGTATCATGTATTTTCTTTTTCTTTTTCTTTTTCTTTTTCTTTTTCTTTTTCTTTTTCTTTTTCTTTTTCTTTTTCTTTTTCTTTTTCTTTTTCTTTTTCTTTTTCTTTTTCTTTTTCTTTTTCTTTTTCTTTTTCTTTCTTTTTCTTTTTCTTTCTTTTTCTTTTTCTTTTTCTTTTTCTTTTTCTTTTTCTTTTTCTTTTTCTTTTTCTTTTTCTTTTTCTTTTTCTTTTTCTTTTTCTTTTTCCCGCTTGGACTACTGACACCAGTGGTGCAGGAGCATAATGTGTGTTATCCTACTTATCTCACAAATGTAATAGACATCTATGGGGAAGAAGCAGGAGGGAGAGCAGCATGGGAGTACCCAGCATCATGCTTTACTTCTGCATGTAACTGAGCATTTGCATCGCTCTTGCAGACACAGCAAGGCAAGAGGACTGTGCAAGAGGACTGTGAGGTCTACAGAGATTTTTGCAGCTGGAAATTATTTGTTACCCAAAGGGAAAAATAAATAAATAAATAAAGCATTAACATGCCAAATGGGTTTTCCTAAAACTCCTGATCACTTCCTGATGGATAGCTCCCTGAAAGCTATCAGATCCCATTCAGATCTCTCCTAGCCTGCCAGTAGTCCTGTCCCCAGAGTTTGCCTGGCATGTGGCACAGTGACAGGGGTGGCAAAGAATTGGCAGGGAAATCCTAGAGCCCCACTCACCCATGGGCAGGCTGAGGCTGGGCTCGTCATCCCCACCTACCATAGAGTCTGGAAATGCGGGGGACGTTTGTGCTCCCGCCTTGCAACCACCAGAAGCCACCAAGGCGCTCAGCAGGTGGGAGCACAGTGCGGCACTGGTGTTGTGGGCCCACGGGTGAGAAAACCCTCTCCAGATGAGTCACACAAGATCCACGCGGTGTTCATGACAGCTTGAGTGTTGGTAGCCTGCTGGGTCTGGTTCCCCCAGCAAATGCAACTCTAGCTGTAGATGTAAGGGAACCTTGGGTTGCCTTTGATGGATGCTGGCCATGGGAAACTGTAACTGAAAAAGCACAGTCCAGGAACGAGACAGTGGCAGAGCAGGTGTGAAAAGAGGTGTTCAAATGCTCAGGCTGCTTTAAAGATCCATGCAACTTATGCTCATTGGCTTGAAAGGTTTTGGTTTCTTTAATTCAAAAGTAAGGGAAGGAAACAAAAACCCACACCAAAAAAAGCAGATTAGGCGAGGGCTGTCTGATAAAGTACTGAGCTGCCTGGAGATGTACAGTGCTGTGCTCATGAAAGACTTGTGTGCCTGCGTGGCTATTCTCTATTCTTCATGCTCACAAATCTTGTAATGGTAATTAATTGATTTTAAGAGTAATCTGCTCTTAGTGGTAAAAGCACTTACTGCACTTGCATGAGGCCTGCTGGACGTGGCTGAAGTACTGAAACAGGCATTAGGGTTTGAGGAGCAGAGGAGTCACCCGGTGACGTTACCGAAATGAGAGCCAACGTTCGCTGCTTTTATGTGGTGCAGAATTCCCCCCCTGCATCACTGGGGGAAAAATCCGCCTTTACTTTTGAATTGCTTATTGAAAGAAAAAACACCAGCATTAAACCCAACAACCTGCAAAAAGACTTTCCTAAGGACGTCCAGAAACGCCCCCGGCCCCCAGTTTCACACTGGGTCACTGGTGCTGTGCCGCCACATCACCAGGTCATGTCGCACATGGCCTTGCTGCCCTGACCCAGGCCCAGGCCCTGGCCCATGGGTCCTTCAGCTGAGGAACCCTCACCTGCAGCAAGCACAGGGCCACACAGTGTGTCTGAGCCCACAGTGAAATGTGGGGCTCGCTGCAGGAGTTGCCACCAAATGAAAACACTTCTACAGCAAAACCCTGGACAAAGGCATGGCCATGCTTCTGGGCCTCACCTACAACTTCAGTCCTAGTCAGAGAATTACCTGAGGTGTTGCACACAGGAGATCGTTAAAAATGCATAGGCATATATCCAAGTGTGCCTGGCTGCCTGGGGCTGCCTGCCCTTCCTGAAGGCGAAAAGCAGCTAGCAGCAGCATATTGCTAGCACCTCAAACATTTTAGTCTTTCATCCCAGCCACGTTAACTGATTCTGCCATGTAAACGAGTATCTGTGCATCTGGGGTCATGTACTCTGAAAGAAGCATTTCCGAAGTCTGTGGGTTTATTTCCAGACTCATGCAGACAAATTAATGCAGGAGTCATAGCATGTAGGTGTTTTCTCAACCTCATTAGTAAGGCGCTGCTTCTTCTGAAGAAAAACCGATGTTACTGCAAATAAAACCATGAGGCGTGAGCAGTGTTTTCGTTGGGTACTGTGTTGCTCAGGCTCTGCTTCTCCTCAACTAATATCCCACTGCAAGGATGAGGCAATTACATCCTTCCAAATATATGTAAACATCAACTAAAACTAATTAGAAAAGTAAGTTACAGTGCAGGTGAAAAGGGGAAAAAATCATGAGCTAGAAAGGCTGAATTTTTTATTTTGAAATTCTAAATACAGTTTTGTGAAATGGACACTTTTCTGGTAGAAAAATGACCAGCAAAAAATGACACAGATTGAATACTAACACATAATACTGATTCCTATTGCTCCCCAAAGTATATAGCAACTCCTCCACAAGTAAAGGAGTCACCTCAACTACCCACCACAGAGACATGTTCTCTTGTAGCTACATGCTGAATTCTTTCAGGGGCCAGAGGGGATGAGAAATAATTTAGCTCCTAAGTTAATTAGTATCTTATGTTCTTCCAGGCATCAGGAAGCTCCTGCTGGCCTTAAGTGCCTATCAGCACTGTCACAGAGGCCTCCAAGGCCGTGCACCAAGTTAAGGCAAGAAATGGGTAAATTGCTCCTCATCACACCAAGCAGTGCCTATTTGCAAGCAGGTGAGTTGGCAAGCTCCATCTAAATCAACAGATGGAAAAACTATTTCAGTCTGCATGGATGGCAGTTGCTTATTCAATGGAAGCTTTGCAAGAGTCTGTGAAACCATTGACCCCTGTGCTGGGCAGCAGCTGTGCAGCAGGGACATCCTGCAGCCCTGTGCTAGCACTTACTCCACACCTCTCAGGTCCCTTCCCTTCCACTGTGTGTCCCTCTTCACGTGAAGAGCCTGCTTTGAGGGCACAGGTATCCTTAGGCTGAAGGTTAAAGCGGACTCTGGGCTTTTTGACATGGGCTGGGCCTGCAACCTGACCATACAGCAATGCCAAGCCAACACCAGCTGCAGTCCCACCCCACTCAGTCAGGGAGGGAGAAATAGAGGGAGAAGCAGATGATGAGGATGTAGCATCTCACAAAGTCTTTCTCTTAAAATGCTCACTTCCACATTTAAGATCTTCACAACTACATAACCATTGATTTGGGTGCAAAGAACTATCAGACCCTTCGCCCACAGCCAGAAGATGTGCTGTGCAGTTTGAACCATTTGTGAAACCATACTGTGGAAGTTCAACATACTGTAGGTTCAGCGTGTCTGGTGTGCATTTGTTTCAGCTTTCCCCTTCGCCCCCCAAAAACTCAAAATTAAACACTGAGTTTATTTAAGAATCTTTATTCTTTTTTTTTCCAATTTAAATTATGCTTCCAAAGAACAAGTAAAAAATTACAGTGAAATACATTGCTAACTTCTACAAAATATTCTAAATAATAATGCACTTACATCATTTACACAATTTGCTTTCACAATAAAATAGGAGAGCTTAGATCAATATTTACAGTATTGACAGAGAGCACAGTCGTGCAGCCATCTGCTTCTGGTTTGGTCTCTTGCCGGAGTACCTCCAAGAAACCGTGTCCTGCAGTTGCACACAAATCCTTCTGCAGGGAAAAAAATCCTGCCAAAATCTTTCTGGGTGCAGGGACCTGCCCGTAGGGTTCCAAAGAGACTGATGTGGTGGCTAATACTGCTTCTTCAGCTTAAAGCTGCCACCGTAGCTCTTGTGCACACATTGGTAAGTTTAAAGAATTCCCTGATTCAGATTTTTGCTTCAGTACATTAGGCACTTCATTATAAAAGTTATCTACTATGGCTTTTGCAAAACAATTCACTTTCCTTGGGATATGCACTTGCCAGTCAGTGGGAGACAGAGACATCTCCAAGGGCACCCTTTGAACCAATGTATCGAGTTGGTCTGTGTAAGAAATTTAGATCTTAGTACTTAATATCAGTTCTGAAGGTAGGGTTTTATCAAGATCTGGCCTTTCCATCAAGTCAAGCAATGTATTTTAAAGCTTAGTATATCCACACTTTTTCCCTAGTTACTGGTAACTAGAGTTTTCCTCTCTTAACAATAATTTAACTACTGACACCCACGTAGTTCCATGTGCCATTGGGTGACATATCCCACATATGATTGTCTTTAAAAGTACACTGTGGATTGATGGATTATTTACATATCTTAACATGTAGACAACAAAGTTGCAACTTACCAAATAATAAATAGATCAACAGAGTACAACACTGAAATAAAATAAATTAGAATGCTTCTCCAGGTATTGAATTCCCTCCTTTAAGGCCTGAGCCAGAGACCATCAAAATCAGTGATGTTTTTTTCAGCAACCTGAGAAGGTTTTAGACAGGGCTCCTTATTAGACACTGGCTATTTGAAATGAAGATGTTTAGCAAAGCTGACAGGTGTCTGAATATGATCAAACAGCAAAACGTACCTCAAAAAGGAGTCTTTTGGGTAAAACAATTTAGACTAAACAATAATACTGCAATTAATTAGGAAGAAAACAGTTCTTGCAGATTGTCTCAACGTTAATTCAGCAGCAAGGAAATAAGCATACAGTTAAGAACACAACGTATTTGTGAGACAAATACGCGTTAGTGCACGTGATTTTCCAAAAATTTCTGTCCTCAGCTACATTTGTGCAGATTTCAGAATGCTTCTAACTCGACAGTTAATAACAGTCTTCTCATGGCTATACCTAAGTTTGCCATTAAAACAGAACAAATGACAACAAAAAATAATGAAAAACAGTAACAAGTAACTTACTCAAGAAAGTTGTCCAGGTACCAAACTTCAGGTCCAAACATATTTGAACACTGAAACTTGGAATCAAAGTCAAAATCTTAAAAATTAGACCTATCAAACTAAAAAAAAAAAAAAAAAAAAAAAAAAAAGATTAAAAAGCAGTGAATCTGCTCTCAGAATTGCACACTCACCAGGTTTGTAAACTCTACATGACATTAACGACGCACTGCTCATTACCAGAGGCATGACTTAAATGCTCTGTGCAAAGCAGTGCAGATGCTTTATCTGTAATTTACCTCACATCTTCTTTTTCTCTTCCTTGAGGGTTAAGCATTTAAAGTAATTCAGTAGCTAAACAGTCTGTTTCGAAGGAAAAGGCCTGGGTTTACATGGAAGGTGGGGTGACAGGCGTCCACGTGGATGCCAGCCGAGCGTGCGCGGAGGCATCGTACTGGCTGTCAGGGAGGTCCGCGGGGGCCCCACCGTCGTACAGCGGGGACGCAGAAGCGGTGGCAGCAACCGGGTGCGGAAGGGCAGAGTAGTGCGCTGGGGAGCCACGTAGGAACTGCGAGCTCAGGCCGTTGGACATCCCACTCGACTGGGACACGGGCGTGATGGTGCTGTTGCTCACAGACCACAGGTTAGGGTACTGACTGGAAGACAAACATAACAGGTTATCAGTGACTGCAGGCTCTGCTGGCAGGTGCTCAGCTCACCACACAGCTCCCACAGGTTCATTTGCTGTACACAAGTACACCAGTAAATTTTAGGCCAAACTAAGGAATTAACAGGCCAGCCTAAAAAAAATGCACAGGACTGAGAGCTGATTCCTGAACCGTGCCACACCCTGGCCTCACAGAAAAGTGCTGTGACCTTGGGGTGGCTGGATACAGCAGGTGTGGGACCCAGACAGGCTTGAATCCACTGCCACGAGTCTGTCAAAGCCCTGACCCCCCTTTGGGTCCTCTATAGTCAGAGATGGACAAACACCAGAGGGTAATTCAGCCTTCCTAGTACCTTGTTTGTCATCTCATGTTCGAAGGGGAAGAGCTGAATTGATACCTATAGATTGCAGGGAAAACAGAGAAAGGGTTGCTTGAAAGGGGAAGAAAACAAACAAACAAAAAAAAACCCTTGTCAGGGTTCTGCAGCCTCCACTCTCTCACCCTCTAGGGGTGCACACACATGCACACTCACACGCACTTTCTACTTTAGATTCCAAGCAGTTTACCAAAACAAGAGAAATATTACTCTTGCTTTATACAGACAACAGCGATGGAAGAAATGCTATCAAGATCCCACAGTTACAGCTCTACACAATCTATCTAATGGACAATTCTTATTGCAGCAACCAGAACTCAGCGCACTTTGCAACTTTTGAAGTATGTACCCTGGGGGGCAGCCTTGGAAAGAAGTGCTAGGAGTACCTGTTAACATCCACTAAGGACTAAAACGTCTGTTCAGTAATACAGCTATCTTACACTGGGAATTAGTACATATTCTGATTAACAGCTACGCATCAACGTGCACGGCTCATAGAAGAACGTTTTCCACAAACCAAGTGGTAGGTATGAATTGCCAAAAAAGATGCCTGAACCTCTGTCCTCTGTGGTTAATAGCAAAGATTTTACCACTTTAACTATATTCCTTTGAATTTTCAAGTTTAGCTCCAAGAGATTGTAAGCTATATCATAGAATGCTTTGGGTTAGAAGGAACCCTAAAGATCATCTAGTTCCAACACCCTTGCCATACAGTTGTTTAGGCTGGAAAAGACTTTCAAGATCAAGTCCAACCGTAATCTCTGCTAAACGACTGAAACTTTAATTGAGATAGTAAGTACAAAGAAGAGAACAGAAACATTTATGCAATTACAAAATTGTCAAGGTTTTAACCAATTACACAATTTGATGT